>NC_071468.1:79999594-80299594 GCF_028500815.1 Rissa tridactyla
GAAGAGTAAGTTAGGCTAGAAGAACAGAGCTAGCAACTTTGTGATAAGAAGGGATTCCTCAAATGGACAACTCTGCCTGTAACTAGCCCTGCTTTAATGCTGTATGTCTCCAAGGAAACAGATTAAATTGTTTGTGCCTGCATTACTTCTAGTGTTTGAGATAAGTGTCATGATAAAACCTTGGAATGAGGCACTGATCTTTTAAATCATTTAATAAAATGAATAGAACAGCTTGATGATGGGATGTTGACTGTCTGCTTTAAATTCAAAATGCTATTGACTTCTTATCAACTTAGAAAGACTTTTTTTCCTCCTCTGGAACAGGTCTTTTTCCATCTGAAACAGTGTGGTGAGCCAACAGAGATCAGAAGTTTACTTATGACTGTATTCACTCCTGCTGTTTTCCAAGTGAGAACAAGTAGTAGAAAAGACTGAGTCATACGGAAAGACATTTATCACCAGCACATCAGATAATAGATGCCAGTCTGTTTAAGTGGTTATTATTTAATTATGGTAATTTAAATATTGTAATTTGGTGATGAAATAGTAGCTGGTCTACATGGTAATTTTATTTGAATGACTTTCTGTTAATACTTAGTCTTGAGCACTAAGATCTATATTAAAGTTAAGCTAATGCAACATTGAGAATATGAATCAAGTAGTTAACTTGTAATAAGTAAATTAATAGGAGTCGTACAATCCTTTATTTAAATAAATTGCTTCATCAACTATTTGTCTTTTCTATGTTATCTTTTTTCATGTTATTAATCCCTCCCTTCTGAAACTCCGACAATCAGAATTTGATCTACATATACCAAAAGTGTTTTTCACAAATAACATAAATATCACTATTGCTGCTGAAGCTGAAGCCCTTTTTGTTTACAAGTCAAAAGTCCACTGCTAACAGGATCAAATTGATCAACAGGCAATCTGACTGGAGTCATTTTGCAGCAGTGTTCAGAGTAAAACAAATTAGTATATATATATAAGCACATTTTGTGTTATATACTCTAGTACAAAAGAAACTCTCTTTTAGACAGAAACAATTGATCACAATTTTAGAAGCAAATGACAGTTTTGACTCAATAAAACTACCTAAATTATTGCAATGAAGTGTGTCTTAGCAATGGTATATACCAATGCAAAATCAACATCTACTCCCACTCCTTAGTTCAAAACTGAAGAAATAGTTCCTGTACATTTTCTAAATTCACCTAGAAACGTGTTTGTCAGTACAATCTACTGTACTTGCTTTGTGTGAAAACTTTTGAACAATACAGTGATTTACTTGCTGTAATTTGACCTATATAAAAAATGACAGATTCAAAATATCACAAGCAGCAGTTCTTAGAGAATACCAAATATTCATTTTCTGCAAAGTTTACAGTATAAGAACTGGCAATGCAGGACACATATTCAAGGGAGACAAGAGGCAAACAAGGAGGTGGGAGATTTCTGTTAGGAAGAAGCAGAAAGATCATTACATTTTTGTTGGAGACTCATCAGATAATAGATGCCAGTCTCTAATAGAAGCATCACTCAAGAACAAGACGGGAGGGCCGGGAAAATACCCTGGGTTTTTATCTGTTAGCTGCTCTACAAGTTCACTTTTCCTCTCTTGCAGAGTTGCTATTTCTTTTTGTCCACCTAGCTATTTAATTTGAGGCATATGTCTTGATCTCTTCATTTGGATAGATGTTGAGAATGAGCACCCAAATTTTTATGTCAAGTCAATAGTCAATATTTAGATACGGTTAATAGTATTAGGAAAATAGTTTCAGATAAAGTAATTGCTTTATCTCAAGTGGACAGAGATACTTTTATGTATTTTTACTTTTATTGGTAAGAAATGAGCTAGAAGTAACTTTTTCTCCCGAAAGCAAACATTTCGATCTTCTCATTCCTGTCAAATTTTAAAACTTTGTGGTTGCAGGGTAAATCACATGAAGGAGCGGAAAAGCAAAAAGCAAAAAAAAAAGAGGAATTTTCCTTCAGCAGGAGGAGCCAGTTCCCCGAGTCCAGCCAGCAGTCTCACTATTGCTCTTCCACTACAGTGGAAGTATTAAGAACATGTGGCCAAGAGAGAGAGGAAGTGGGGCTGTCCATCCTGTTGCAGCCTGTACACAGACAAGACTAAACAGACTGTGAAACTGTATCTTGGGAAAAAGGATTTCTGCTGTGTATTTTAGCAATAAAGTCTGACAAATGATGATGTCTCATCAAGACAAATGTCCCTAACTAAGTAGGAAAGATCTGAAGAAAACAGGTAAGGAGAAGGATGTGAAAAATGTTTCCCTTTAAAGGAATCAAGACAAAAATGTTTTGATTTTTTTTTTCTTTTTGGTTGCATTGTTTGTAAGTATTATTGGACTAAACAGAGGTCCTTAAACAGAGTTTCCCAGGTACATTGTCGGATTTAACCAGATAAAAAAAAGTTATCCCAAAAGGTAAACAAAATCCAGGCTAGCACACCATGGAAGTAAATGGCCCTCCACAGCACTTAGGGTACTTCTGGTTTTGTGCTTCAACTTGAGAATTTCCAGAAACCTATTGCTTTCAGCCTGAGGGAAGAACAAGCCCTCCTCTTGAGTCCTTCAGCCCTACAGATAATATGGGAGATTTTTTTAACATGATTAAGTCAAAACAGCAGGAAATTAATCACAAATGAGATATGTTACCAAAATCCATGAAGAATAAGACTTCAGAAAAGAAGTACATATCTGTGGGACCCTTTATGATCTAAAAATGGGCTATTTTTCTCTTAGAGATGCTGGTCCAACTCCTTATCTCTAAGCTACTGCTATTGTGAGAGGATTTACATTTCTTAAGATAGGATGCAGCTGAAGAAGAAGATTTAGAAGACACAGGAATAAAACTGAGTTCAATTATTGACTGACTCTCCAGACAAATGTGAAAAAAGAAGACTCTGTGTAGAACAACATATTCTTGCAGTTCGCAGGCTAAAAGTGGGTCTTGTAATAAAAGCTGCTTTGAAACTCAGGGCGCAAATTGTCAGAATCTCTATTACAGGAAAAAGTATTTCATATTACCTAGAGAAACTTGGACTCTGTGGTTTCACTGAATATACACTCTCTTCTTTAACATATTTAGATAGTTCTACAGGAGCATGTCCTTGTATACATTCTGCACTAAATTTTCACCTTTCTTGCTGCAGGCCTGTAGGTTTCAGATATATATAAATGAGAAAAACCTGGAATCACATTCTGGGAATGAAACTAATAGAATACAAAATGTCAATATTCTTGGTCAGCTCATAGCCTAGAAAAATAATTTAAAATATTCTCTAAGGCAAATGACATTGTTATTTAGGAGAAAAGAATTCTTATTTTGTTTCATTTTTAAAATTGTTTTTGTCATATTGAAATCTACTATGTTAAAAGTTATCCTTCTTTCAACAATTTTTTAACATCATCTGCCTAAATCAAATTCCTGAGATTATACATAGTACATAAGTCATTTATTTGCCTTATCAGGGCTACTACAGATCTTGTAGTAGCTGATTTTACAGCTTAGCTTTAATAAGCAAGAAATAAGTAAACAAAGAATGTACTTTTCATATGGTAATACAATTGTCATGTGTAATTTTGTGGCCAATTATGCTATTTCGTGGGATTACATATTTGGCAGAAAACCCAGAAGTCTAAAGCCAGAAACTGTCAGTGTCTGTAATTGCTTTTCTGTGATATCACTGAAGTTAGAATTCAGACTTATTGTTTCTGTCAGTTTCTTGATTGACATAACATGCAGGAGCATCAGCTGGGTATTTAGACTCTGATTGAAGAATATCTGTCCCAAAGTTTAGACAAAAAATAGACCAATTTAAAATCTTGTCATTTTTCATTGCAGCTGGAACTGATTCTAGTTTAAGTACATTTATACAAATAATAGACAGATGTTTTATGCTTTTAGAAAATCAGTACTATTTTTGGGACTCTAGAGAAAACAATCTAACCACATGTTGCAGTATATTGTACATTTAGATTTTGTGGGAGCAGAGGTTTAAATATTTAATTATTTTTTTAATGTATAATCATAGAATGGTTTGGGTTGGAAGGGACCTTAAAGTTCATCTAGTCCCAACACCCCCTGCCATGGGCAGGGACACCTTCCACTAGACCAGGCTGCTCAAAGCCCCATCCAGCCTGGCCTTGAACACTTCCAGGGAAGGGGCATCCACATCTTCTCTGAGCAACCTGTTCCAGTGTCTCACCACCATCACAGTAAAGAATTTCTTCCGAATATATAATCTTAATCTACCCTCTTTCAGTTTAAAACCATTATCCCTCATTTTATGACTATAATCCCTGAAAAGTCCCTCTCCATCTTCCCTGTAGGCCCCCTTTAAGTACTGGAAGGCTGCTATAAGGTCTCCTCTCCTCTCCTCTCCTCTTGGCTGAACAACACCACCTCTCTCAGCCTGTCCTCATAGCATAGGTGCTACAGCCCTCTGATCATCTTTGTGGCCCTCCTCTGCACTGCTCCAACAGGTCCATGTCCTTCTTATGTTGGATACCCAGAGCTGGACACAGTATTCCAGGTGAGGTCTCACAAGAACAGAGTAGAAGGGCAGAATCACTTCCCTCGACCTGCTGGTCACGCTTCTTTTGAAGCAGCCCAGGATGCAGTTGGCTTTCTGGGCTGTGAGCACACTTTGCTGGCTCACGTTGAGCTTCTCATCAACCAACACCCCCAAGTCCTTCTCCTCAGAGCTGCTCTTAAGCCATTCTCTACCAAGCCTGTATTTGTGCTTGAGATTGTCCTGACCAAGGTGCAGGACCTTTCACTTGACCTTGTTGAACTTCATGAGGTTCGTGCAGGCCCACTTCTCAAGCCTGTCCAGGTCCCTGGATGTCATTTCTTCCCTCCTGCATGTCGACCAGTAACCAGGTCTCCCATTTCCTTCTAGGGAGGGCCCACGTATTCCCTAGTCTTCCTTTTATCACTGACATACATAGAATAGCCTTTCTTGTGGCTCTTGATTTCACTGACCAGATTTAACTCTACCTGGCCTTTAGCTTTCCTAACCTGATCCCTGGCCACTCAGACAATTTTTCTGTAGTTTTCCCAGGATACTCGTTCTTACTTCCACCCTCTGTAGGCTTGCTTTTTATGTATGAGTTTGTCCAGGAGTTCCTTGTTCAACCATGGAGGCCTCCTGGCATTTTTGGCTGACTTCCTCTTTGTTGGGATGCATCGCTCCTTTGCTTGGAGGATGTGATCCTTGAATATTAACTGGCTTTCTTTGGCCCCTCTTCCCTCCAGGGCTTTATCCCATGGTACTCTGACAAGCAGATCCCTGAAGAGACATTCACATTCTCCACTAGTCCCTCTTTGTGGATGACAACAAGGTCCAGCATGGCACCTCTCCTTGTTGGCTCCTCTATCACTTGGAGAAGGAAGTTGTCATTGATGCATTTCGGGAACCTCCTGGATTGCTTATGCTCTGCTGTGTTGTCCCTCCAACAGATATCGGGGTCGCCCATGAGGTCCAGCATTTGTGAATGTGAGGCTGTTCCTAGCTGTCTATAGAGGGCCTCATGGACTCTGTCTTTCCTGGTCCAGTGGTCTGTAGTAGACCCCTAGTGTAACATCAAGCATTGTTCAGTTATGAAGGTATACCAAGATACTACTAGTAGAAACATCTTATATTCTCTCACATAATTAATCCTAAATGTTGGTAGGTATTTTGAATTAGTCCACACATACATATATATATATATATATACACAAATATGCCTTTCTCCTAGATATTATATATGCCTTTATGAAGTCATAGTTTTATGAGGAAAAAATTCTTCAAAAATTATTCAAAATATATTTTATTTCACTGCACTCATTAGTTGTTTCTTAATCAATAATTCAGAACAGATATGCCTTTTGAATAATCTGGTTTATATAGTTTATACTTCATTTTAAAATAAATATTTCAGATAAACTAAACTGTATTTCTTAACTCAAAATAATTTGTGTGTTGTAATTCACAGATGGTGTCTTAATAGAGCTAGATAGCAAGATTAGCACTGAATGTACCAAGGGACAAGTATTTCAAAATGTCAAATTCTCTAGTGGTACAGTACAAGAAAGAAATTAGACACTTCTGGAAAAGCAGGTCTAAGTTTTAAAAACTATAGTCCAAGGATCAGTGGTGGTAAATGGAGTTAAATCCAGTTGGTGTCCGGTCACAAGTGGTGTCCCCCAGGGCTCAGTGCTGGGGCCAGTTCTCATTAATATCTTTATCAATGATCTGAATGAGGGGATCAAATGCACCCTCAGTAAGTTCGCAGATGACATTAAGCTGGGCGGGCGTGTTGATCTGCTTGAGGTTAGGTTGGCTCTGCAGAGGGATGTGGACAGGCTGGATTGATGGGCTGAGGCCAATGGTATGAGGTTCAACAAGGCCAAGTGCCGGGTCCTGCACTTGGGCCACAACAACCCCATGCAGCACTACAGGATTGGAGCAGAGTGGCTCAAAAGCTGCCTGGCAGAAAAGGACCTGGGGATGCTGGTGGACAGCTGTCTGAATATGAGCCAGCAGTGTGCCCAGGTGGCCAAGAAGACCAACAGCATCCTAGCCTGTATCAGGAACAGTGTGGTGAGCTGGATTAGGAAAGTGATCATCCCCCTGTACTCGGCACTGGTGAGGCCCCACCTCAAGTACTGCGTTCAGTTTTGGACCCCTCACTACAAGAAGGACATTGAGGTGTTGGAGCGTGTCCAGAGAAGGGCTACAAAGCTGGTGAGGGGTCTGGAGGACAAATCTTATGAGGAATGACTGAGGGAGCTGGGGTTGTTTAGCCTGGAGAAGATGAGGCTGACGGGAGACCTTATCACCCTCTACAACTACCTGAAAGGAGGTTGTAGAGAAATGGGGGCTGACCTCTTCTCCCTGGTGACAAATGATAGGACAAGAGGAAACAGGTTCAAGTTATGTCAGGGGAGGTTTAGATTGGATATTAGGAAACATTTTTTTCACTGAAAGGGTTATTAAACATTGGAATAGGATGCCCAGGGAGGTGGTGGATTCACCATCCCTGGAGGTGTTTAAAAAAAGGGTAGATGGGGCACTTAGGGACATGGTTTAGAAGTGGTTTTTGTCAGGGTAGGTTAATGGTTGGACTTGATGATCTTAAAGGTCCCTTCCAACCTCAGCAATTCTATGATTCTATGATTCTATGATCTAAATATACGATAAATATATCGTATTATGCCATAATCTGAATGAAATTGATATGTTGCTATTAAGTTAGCATAAAATATAAAGGTAAAAAATTAAAACTTATGAGCAATAAGAATTACATTGATATGTTTTCTATAATAGAAATAATTAAAAATAGTTGTTCTGGTTTTGTAGTAGAAACTCAAAAATTAAATTTCCCGGGATACGGAAATTCTTGTTACAGCTATTTCTCTTTAAACATGAGAACTACTGCAAATGTATATTATTTTTTCCAGTTAATAATGAAGTTACTTGAATTACAAGTAGGGACTTTTTGTTAGTGACATGTATATGTGAATGTATTTGTAACTGAATAGGTTCGTGTGAGAATGACACAATTGTCTCCCCTGCCTGGATGGAACACATAATTTTCTTACTTATATGATGACTTTGGTCAGAACATTATGCTGTGGGAAATAAAATATTTTCAGAGAAGCTGAGTGATAGGAGAATTGCAGAATTTGTAATAAGCTTTGACAGTAAAGAAATAGTGAAGTTTCTTGTTTGCCTAAGTTAAAAAAAAGATGAAATACTGAATTTTGATATTTCTGATACAATTATTTTTCACACAGTTGATTGCACAGTTAATTTTTAGACCTTTAAATTTTACCAAAATTCTTGTTTTATGCTTGTAAATGTAGATAGCCCTTACTAACCATTAGACTAACAGAAATCTTTCATAAAAATGCAGGAAGGATGTATTTACAATTGTCATGGGGTGAAAGGAAAAGCTGTTTCTTGGAAAGCTGAAAACTGAGTTGTAAGACAAATTTCTAGAGACTGAATGATGAGTGGAGTTCCAGAGGAAAGAGGAAGAGCAAGAAATGCGTATTAATAATGACCTCTGCTGCCGTTGTTCTCAAGCCAGAGCTTCCTTGGGGCTGCTAGTTTCATTCTTAAATAATTATGAAATTGATAGTAAAAAGAACATTGAGGTATTTGGGTTCACAACATAAAATGCAGTGTAATGACATGAATTCTGCAAAGAGAAATCACATCTCATTAATTTACAATAATTCTTTGGGCATGTAAGAGTTATTGGTAAAGCCAAGAATACGGGAATATTCACTGAAAGTGAAAGGTAGGAAATTCCTACCTGATGAAACAGTTCTTCTATATGATGCCCAACTAAACTATGGATCTCCTTGTAAGTGAATGCTGTTAAAGCAAAAAAATCAAAATGACTTAAAAATGGGAATCGGACTTTTTAAAATGCTTTCTGATCACAACATTTGGAATGGATTCTGACACCTCTTACATAGAGGTTTGAGTAAGTCCATATCTGTTAAAGACTGAGAGGAAAAGTAACATGGGTATAACGGTAAATACAATAGTGCAAAATTCTTAAAATTTTTGTTGCAAACTTCTGGAGTGTGTACAGAGATAGGATAGCTATCTCAATGCTCTAATCCTTGATATTTTATGGTAATTTATAATATCTCTCAAAGTAATAGTAATTAAATCTGGAAGAGAGTTATAGGCAAGAATGGGCAGACAATTTATGAAAAAGGATGTAATCCTGAGGCTAATCATAATTGTAAGCAGCATGTAGGGAGTGATGTTAACCATGATGGATGCTTGGAGAGCTGAGAGGATCAAATTCATTGACAGCAGATGTCTCCACAATTTGGAAGCACTAGAAAGGAAACAAGGTCTTTAAGTTCAAGTACTGAAGTTCTTAACAACCAAATGTTGTCTTGGTTTGGATTCAGGTTTGTCCAGTTAATGCTACAGACTTTGACTTCAGCAACGTATGGAGTGCAACCAGGACTGTTTTCTTGCTTACTTAACCTTGAAGAAAAGCAGAGCTCAGAATTATCTATATGATGCTGGCATTTTAGCTCCAGTTTTCTCATTAACCCACTAAATTTGATAAGATTATAATATGGAATAGTCTAGACAAGAAACTTCACCCTAATGGAAGTCTTGTGAGCTTTGGATGTAGAGGATAACTGTTCAAAACTGGTTTTGAGGCTTGGTCTAGCTTAGATTCTCAGAACTCAATTGGATTATTTTCTATTTAAACCTTCAACTCTGACTATAAATTATGGATTTTTAAGTTGAATGCAAATTCACATATTACAATAAAGGATGTACTTTTACCAGGGGAGCTTTATTCTGTATTGTTCCTTAGTCCAAAAAGACCAAAAGATTCAGGCTGGAGGGATACAGCAGGGACTATGTAAGTATATGTGTATAATTTGCAATTCAGAGGTTTGCATTTTTTGGCTTTCTAAGAAAACAGGAGATGGATTGCAGGAAATATTTATGTACTCATCATCTGTGAAAATCAGCTAGACCTGGCTTTCTGTTGCTTATCAAAGACAGGATCTATCACTTTCAGGGGGCAGTGATGGGTGGTTGCCTGCAAGGGAATTTAAGCCCACAGGGGGATGGCAGGGCTGGCCGAGCAGAGACATCACCAACAAGGGCACAGTCCACAGTAACTGAACAAAGTGATGGTAACGACGGACAGTCATTCAAGATCCTGTGTTTGCCAGACAAGACTGTGGTGATGAGGAAGGCTGAAGGTCAAACCAGGAAGTCAACAAGGCAAGGCTAGGATCAGCAAAGTGCAAAACCAGGCACAGGCATACCTGTGCTGTTGCTCCAGAAAGGACCGAGGCAAAGCACCTGAGCTTCTCTTCAGCTCCTAAGCCAAAGGAGAGGCCTTTTGAGGCCCTAAAGAGGCTTCTTACAGCTTTTTCTCACAACCGGTTCTCTTCACAGCAGCTGGATCCAAGGTTACACAGCTGGACTACGTCAGAGCTGACCTTGAGTGTGGGCAGTGAAACCCCTGCAGCAGGGCTACAAAATTTGTGGGTACATTCATTGTACCGGCTTTTTTTTTTTCTGTCCTGAGCTTAAGTTGTTACATTTTCTTTTGGTTCACATTTAAAAAAGGTAATATTGCATGTAAAGTTTCCCTTTTGGAGGCATTGTAGAACTTGTTCTGTGTTAGTTGGGTGGTGGCTAACCTTTTCTCTGTTAAGGACTATAGTTTAAATTACTAGAATTTTTTGCTTGTATGTCTGTCTGAATTCAACCCTTAACATGCTGGAATGCAGATACTGATGGGAAAGTGCACATTGAATTTGTTATGTTTTCGTATGAAAAATATTAATAGTAATGGAGAAGGGTAGCTACTTAAAGTCATTTAACGTTTTAGGCTTTCCGGTGGTCAGTTAGAGGCTTATCCAGAACAGACTTCTACTGAGTCTGTTAACTTGTTTTCATTAAACATTAAAAACTATAAAATATCCTCACCCTTTCGAATTGTTTCTTCTAGTAACCTTGAACCAAGTAGTCGGTAATCAGTAATGCTCCAGTTCATTATAATAAATGGCTGTCAGGTATTAGTGTGACTGTTTCCTGAGCCTAACATCCCTCTTTTTCAGGCCACAGACTTCAGTTACTAAACTTTGGATCCATGCCCTTAGTCACATCCATCTGTTGCTTTGTGTTAATCTATCATTGACCTAAAGAATTTGTATTTGAGAAATCAGTTATTAACAATGACTAGATTTATGGTTTGGGTATTTGGGGTTTTTTGGTTTGCCTGTCATTTTATTGTCATTTGCTGATGCTTGTATGAATCAGAAAATATGCTCTTTTGGAAATTTTTTATCATTAAGCTCCTGTAGAACTGCTGTGTCTTACTATCTAGAGTAATCACTTTTTTGGATGGAATGCCGGGTACGATATCTGAAGCATTCGGTGCATCTGTTCGAGCCTGTCATGTGGTTATGGCCTGTATTAGAGAACTGAACCTACCAAAATTTGTCATTTATCATCTGTTTCAAATATGAAATGGGACAGTCATGGACATGATACATACAAGACAACATGATTCTTGTAACAGTAAGCAATTCAGCAGTGCTAGTTGAGAGCTTTGCCAAACTGCTGGCAGCAGGCAAGCAGAGTATAAAAAGAGTAATCTCTGCAGAAGATTAAGTCTTAAGTACACATTTGATATGTCATGAGTGTTATTTTGGAGAAGTAAAGCTAATATAAACTAGAGGTATTAGAAACCTTTGGGTCAAGTGTGTTCTTGGGTGCCCAGAATGGCTTGTTGGCTCCCAACCTCATTGAAGCACTTCACACTAATTTATTTTATCTCATTTCGTGTTTTTGGTTTGTTTTTTCCCCCCCCCCAGTTGTTTCCTGAATTCTATTTTCTCATTAACAGTTTGTAATGCACCTTGATGTGTGGCATATTCTTTCTCACATTGTTTTCTGCCAATATTTGTGTTTCTATTGTGTCTGACTATGTTAACTCAGTGATTTTTAATTGTCAGCTTGATGCTCCAGCTGGCAAATGTGTTGAAATGGTTTGTTTGGATTTCAAGGTTTCCATTTTCAGCTCTTGTTTACATTGCCACATATTCATAGCTTCCTCCCACTTCAGCTGCCAAAATTTCAGTGCATATCCTGAAAATATTGCAGCCTGGTAGCTCAAAACATATCTTCCTGGGTCTTCTTGATCCCTAGCCAATATCCAAAACCTCTGATCACTTACGTTTCCATTAGCTCAGTTAGTGCATAATCTTTTTTACCGGTCTTGGCTGCTTCTATATTTTTCCTCTCTCATCTCCCCTACCACCCAAGAGTAGCAATGTGGAAGGAGAAATGAAACTCTACCATGGAACAGCTCAAAAATAACTGCAAACTTTGGAAATAAAATAATTTTAAAGCTTCACTAAATGGTCATATATTTAGATTACTGTTTTTTAAACAAATGCAGAATGAAACTCTTTCAGCTACTGAAGTTTCTCTTCAAAAATCCTTTGTTGATGTTACTGACCCTAATCCTTACTTTATAAAATAGGAAATTGCCCTTTGCTCACTATGTTACCACTTTCCTTATACTTTGTGTAGTTTTGGGGCAGTCCTTGTGGTCCGAAGTCTTAACTGTGAAGGACACAGTATTGCTTTTGTCTATATCTCCACGCCTGTCTGTGAAACACTCCATATAAGGTTCTAGTGTAGTTTTTGTGATTGATTTATCATCTTTCTTCTAATTATTTTTAAGTAGATATTAAAATCTTGGGTCTTAAATCATCAAGTAGTGCTTCTCCCTTCTTAAATTGCACTAAAGCAGTATGTTAGCTAATTGTTTAGAATTATCTTATTGCTTTAGCTCTCAGGTGATTTTTCATAATTTTGATTTCATTTACTTTTATACTGTAAAATCTAAATATTGCATCAAGAAAGGAGTAAAGGAAAAAGGTTGGGACTAGAAATGCTAGACATGAATCATAAGATGTTTATGCAAATAGTTATTAAAAAAAGTGCTACATAAAAAGAAAAAGGCTTTATTCTTCATGTAATTGATACTGAAGAGAAAAGAAATTAACTACTTTTGCATTTTTGAGGAGAAATACTGATTGAACAAGTTGAATGTTATCTTAAAGGGTTCCCAAGCTCAAGCATGTTACCTACACAAATTCACTGCATTGAATCAATGTGCTGATAGTTCTAGCAGACAAACTGAGAAATTTTCAGGTTACTTTTAGCTATGCAATAAAAGCGTGAAATATCTGGTAGAGAAAGCTTGAAATGGCTTGAAATGCAATCAACATAATTTTAGATATTGATGCTAAATCTTAATTAAGGGCAAGGAAGGATGCTAATAAATTTGAGTGAATAAATGAATGGTTGAGTTAATTCTGGTAATATCACTCTTTGATCCATGCCATGGTGTTTGTATTTAATGTGGCTAAGATCTAGACAGATGAAGAAGAGAAGAGACAGGTGAGAAGTCATAGAAGAAGGAACTGAAGAAGTAGATGAGAGAAGTTACCGCAAGCAAAAAATCTTTCTAAAATGTATTAAATCATAATTTTCTAAAAACAAATGACTGATCTTTAAATGGAAAGAGTTTATGCTTTTGATATCTGTGAAGCAGGTCAAGAGGAAATCAGTGTAGTGAGTGCTTCATAACATACAGATAATTTGGAAAGATTGCAAAGCTGTGCAAAAAAACCTTATTCAAATGGAATACAATGTCTTCTTGGGTTCTGCTACCTTTAAACATTTTGAAGTTCAGTTTATGGTGTGTTAATACAGATTTAAAACACAATTTATTTTTTATATCATCTTAGAACCTGAAGTGTTAGGACCTGTCAGGTGAAGCTGATTTCATTGTGAAGATCTTAACCAAGATTTACAAAATACTTTGCTGATGACTAGATAAATTAGAAAAGGGAACGATGTGTTTAAAAAAAATTAGTGCACAACAGAAAGTATAGAGGTTCTACTTGGAGAGACAGGATTTCCTCATGGTGAGGAAAGAATAAGACCTCAGTTCCAAACTCCATGAGATCAGACCACTATGGTTGATGCAGTTACAAAATGTGACTTTGTGTGCGTGTAAACTAATTTGTTCATGTTATGTGAATTTTAATTTGGGATGCTAAACTACAGTTGTTTATGGAATTTTGGAGTCTTTTGCTTTCTCACAATGCTTACTTTAAGCACATCAATAAAATGGAGACCCGTGCTTATGATTTTGCACTTTATCTTTTGAAAGAAGCACATGTGATCAGCATACCTATACCAAGGAAGACTGATACAACAAAAAAAAATGCTTTTTACATTGACTAGCATTCAAAGGCAGAAAATTACTTTATCCTGTAATACTTTAGACGTTAAGGTAGAATAGCTGGCATGATGAATAGTATGCATGTAAGCATTGCACGCTGTACTTTGTAACTGTTGTAAACAGTCTATTAATCTCTTTTATTAAATGCAGAGGTATCAGAAATTTAAAACTGGGCTGCCACAGGCTTATCAGCCATCTCGTGTCTCAGGTTATTTCTAGTGCTGTGGTGGGTTAAACCTGGCCAGCAGCTAAGCCCCAACCAAGCTGCTCGCTCACCTCCCCCCAACATGATGGGGAAGAGAATTGGAAGGGCAAAAGGAAAAAAACTTGTGGGTTAGGATAAAGATAATTTAATGAGTGAAGCAAAGCAGCATGTGCAAGCAAAGCAAAATAAGGAGTTCATTCACTATTTCCCATCTGCAGGTAGATGTTTGGCCATTTCCAGGGAAGCAGGGCTTCATCGTGCATATCAGTTACCTGGAAAGACAAACACCATAACCATGAGCTTTCCCCCTTCCTCCTTCTCTCCCTGGATCATGACATTGCTGGTCATGACGTTGTACGGTATGGAATATCCTCTTGTCCTGTTTATGTCTCCTCCCAGCTTCTTGCACACCCCCAAACACTTGCTGGGAGAGGCAAAGTGGTGAAAAGAAGACCTTAAGGCAATGTTTACACTCTTAAGCAATTACTAAAACACTGGTGCGTTATCAACACTGGTTTAGTCACAACTTCAAACCACAGTACCATACAGGCTGCTATGAAGAAAATTAACTCCATCCTGTCCAGAACAGTACAATTTCCAGCCCTTATTCCAAACAATTTGTGTCATGCTCAGGTGATACACTATCCAGTAAGTCCTTATAAACCACCACCTTCCCATTACCATCCTTTGACATATACATAGGTATTATTCCCTTAGTCTATGTGCCACCCTTGTAATTGTATATTACAGCCTGCAATTGTATATCACATACAAGCATAGAACACATATGAACATGGGGTTACACACATTCCTGTTTGACACCATTTCCATATTCCACATTATGCAGAATAATTGCACCTTCAATTTATATAACCTAGGATCGTAAGGATCTTCTTTTAAGCCATACTTGTCTTCCCTTGTACTATCCACAATTCTGCTCGTTTTGTGACTGTCTTCCTTGGTCCTTTCCTTTTCTGGACAGTTTCTTTCACTAGTGCTTACTATTTGATCTCCTCTAAACTGTAGACTTATCTACTTTATCCACTCTAGGACTGAAAACTGTGAGGAGAAATGAGATGTGAATGAATATCAGGTGCCTGGGTACAGCAGCTGCACTGTATCAAGTCTAGGCTTGAACACAAGCTGCTTGTGCTCAAGATCAGCCCTGATACATTTCAGCTTTGCAAACTTACATCAGTCTTCTCTAAAAACAACAAATTATGAAAAGCAGCCTTCCTGGGGCCTCTCTTCCTTGGTTCAGTACCTGCATTGAATCTTGGGCCCTGGATCTTGGTCCTGGCTTGGGACCTGGCTTGGACTGCAGGTATGTCTGTTCCAGGCCTTGCACTTTGATGATCCTGACCTTGCCTTGCTGGCTTTTCTTCTTGGTTTGACCTTGAACCTTCTCAGCTATTCCTGTTTGTATGCTGGGGGACTGCACATTTTGCTAGTGAGGCTAATGCCTATTTTTGTGTTGCTGTTACAAGCTTCATCTTGGCTCCCGGCTTCTCTTCCCTACAGGAGCAAACCACTCTCTTGACACCTCCTGAAAATGAGGACTGTGAGCCATGTTTCCAGGATGCATTACAGCAGTAAAGGCATATAGAATATCATCTCCAACTTCCTCAAACAAAACTTTTGTTGGTCTTTTCTGATATATAGAAAGGGTTTATTTTACTTTTATTTTTTTTTTACAAAATAGTAATATAGTTTCACACTGAAATGATTCCATTTTTAAGAAGTTGAAATTCCAGACCTGTGATAGGTCTAGCAACCCTGTTTTAAAATCAGCTTTCATCCCAAGACACTTATCAAGTTCCAGTATGATCACCTGCTTCTCCTACTTCATTCTGACATCCTCCATTTGCTTTTCCTCCTTCTCTGCATGATAAATTATTTCAGGACCCAGTATCTTCCCATAAATATGTAGGGCTCTCACCAGGTTTAGGCCTCTGATAATAAAACAAGTTGTTACTGTGAAGGAAGACAAAACTCACCTAAATTATGTGCCTTGTAAATCAAAAGTGAAGGGCTACTAGGAGAATTTTCTTCTTCCTAATCACAGCTAGTTGAGTTTATACCCTGAAGTATGAGAATTCATTGTCCTCATGTTATTTAATATTAAAAAACCTTACATCAGACATTCATCACACAATAAAAAGATTTATAAACTTACATTAAGTACAACTTTATTCATATAAAATGAAAATATCATAAAGATGAATTCAGAGATGTGGTTTTTTTCCCCGTCTTCTCATAAAGCAGTCTTACACAGTTTGTCATCACAGAAGAGGAATGACAGGGAGCCAGTGGCAAAGGTGCAAATTTTCTTAGGGAATGCAGTAGCTTGGTCATAGATTAAACCAGAAAAGGACAACTGCTGTTGTGTCATGATTGAACTTCTTATATATGATAAAACACATTAAAGTTTTATTCAACTTCAGTGAAATTTTAATAGTAAATTTGTTTGAAACAATGGGAGGGCAAACCGGTGGAGAGAGATGCAATTTATAACATCCTATGAAACCTAAAATGGATTTGGTGCATTTAAATCTGACTAGGACTTGAGCTTGGACTTCAGATGTGCAAAGGGAAACTGAAATAATCTGGCTTGCAAAACTTGTATAACATGCAACGGTTTGAGATGAGATAGTTAAACCATAAATATCTATTATTTATTGATATACTTGCAACTGTTTACAGGATAAATGCCAGGAGGGAGAAGGTGTCAGAGACAATTGGAATAGATTAGGAAAAAGTAACAGAGCTTTTTATATCTTTTTGAGGGGGAGGAGTAAGCAAAACTTTCACTAGTTATCTGTTCAAAGGCTAGTTATGAAAGCAGAATAGAGAAAACTCAGATGGTAAAGCACAGCTAAAAGAAATGGAAAGGTTGAGTATTCATCTAGAAATTATATTTTCATAAGAAATATAAACAGCTTTTAAAAAAGCATGTGCAAAATTTTAAAGTTCATATTTTAGCATAAATAGATGTCTTAATGAAGATCAGGTTCAATAGTGTGAGATGTGGAGTTATTTACATATCCGCAGACCACATCCTTCTGTCACTGCCTGTCACATATGAAGTTTGAGTTTATTTGTTTAAAAAGAATTACTGTGGGATTTTTTCCCCCCGTTTCAGGTGTAGACATTCCAGATACTGGTAGGTTATGTGTTTTCCTATTTTAATCCCTAAGTATGGTTGCTTTATTCTTCAAGTTAGAGTCTAATATTGTAAGCTCAGCTCACAGGCTATTTAGTAAACTTTGCTAATCACTTCTCTGGAGCAATGCCTCTGAGGTGAGCCAACGTAATTTATGTTTATGATTTTTTTTTCTTTTGTCCAAACATATTACCATATATCATACATTAGAAAACAGGACTCTCAGATAATCCTTGGAAGACTCCAAGATTCCAAGTAAGATACCTACTAATAAATTCTGGATTTGTAGTTAAACCCAAAAATATTACCCTATGATTGTGCAATGCATACACACCAGTTTCCAATTATTGTAATTCGTTTTCTTCTAGATGTACAACTTTACCCTTCTTAGGGATTAGTGACCTCATCCCAATTCTAGTAGAACTGCTGGTGAAAATGTACATTTTTGGTAGCAAGGAAAGCAAAGTTTATTTGAAATAGTAAAGGATTGATTTATTGATGCATAAGAGTGTGGCAACAGCATAAGCCTATGTTAGGTTTTGAATTACTGAGCACATTTTCATCCTAAGTATATGTACGCTTGCCTGAGGGCAATGTCTTATGATGCATTACTGATAGTTCCTGTATCTGAGAAAGTACCTCACACCTCATGGAAGAACTGTTGATTAGAAGTTGTCAGTTCTGCAGGCTGTATTATCTACCTTCATCTACTTCTGATCAAGGGGTCAACAACTTGAAACTTTTTTTTGTTTCTTTTCTTGTTTGCTTTGAGCCCATTGTTGTTTATTTTGTTGTCCACTCAGGAGCCAGAGAATCTTAGACTATTCACATGGTGGAGGGGCTTTACACAAGGTTAGAAACTGTCATGTATAGAACGCTATTATCATGACAGGTAAAAGTAATGGTAGTACAAAAAAGGGACTCAGAAGAGGGACTTTGACAGCTCTGCAACACTTTCAAACCTCTTCTTAAGCCTGCCTTCAATTGGAGTTTCTCCAGCTAAAGAAAACCCTTCCTTTAAACTGTGTTTTTTGTTTGTCTACCGTATTGTCTCCAAATAACCTTAATTAGCCTGCATTCATTCCGGGTTACTTTAGGCATCTAACCAAAGTGGATTATTTGAGAACATATTTAACTAAAGTTCCCCTTGGTCTCAGTAGAGGCAGGCACCTTAGTCATCCTTTCTTTACCAATTGTAAAGAAAATTGAGAGTAACTCCTGAATTAGAGAACTCCAATTGCTGACTGAGATAGCAGGGACTAATTTGGATCCCAGAGTGCCAATGGTTTAGATGGAGGCCTGGGAGACTATGATTATATTTGTCTTAGCAAACAGAAAAGTACAATAGGAGCAGATCTGTGAGTATGCCTGAATTCACTGAGGGGATTTTATTTTGGAGTCTTGCCTAGTGCCCTACTCAGACACCCATTAGCTGTTGGAGTACTTCTCCTGAAGTCTATCTTCCCGGTTACCTTGTGCTGAAGGGAATCGAATTTGCATGTTCAGAGTGAACTTCTACATTACTGACTGCTGCAGTGCAAATATAGATAGATTGAAGCTCCCTTTATTGTGATTTTTTTACATTTCTAGGACTGTACTTTACATCGTGTCTGTTGAAATCAGTTCACAGCAGTTGCCTGTCTTAGGTATATGCAGAGAGAGCTAACTGGAGGACAGAGCTAACAGGTCCACATTACTTTACTCTATATGGTGCTTTTGCATGACCTAAGTTTCACTTCCACCAGGAAGAAAACTGCTTTGAACACATCAGAAGTGCGCTCTAAGGAACACTGTAAAGCATTAAAATGCAAGGAAAACTTCTAGTTAAAAACAAAACAAAACAAAACAAAAACCCAAACATAAAAACAAAACCTTCCCTAAAAAACCCCAAAGAAAACCTCCAAAACCAATCAACCAAAAAAAAAACCACAAACCAAAACCAAAACAAATGACCACCAAAACCCAACATCCTGCACACTAAATTTTTAGTGTAGTTCTATCCAGAGAACGCTGTATCACGCAAACCTAAGTGCAGGAAAGATCAAGAGATCTACTTCAAAAATTTAGCAGTGATTCAAGTTTAAAGAGTAAAGTACATAGCTTTAAATGAGCAAGAAATTCTGTCAGAAGGATTCCAGAAAAAAGGCTGAAACTGAAAGAGAAACTTGAGATGGAAGTGAATCAGTCTTTTTGTGCTTTAAGCATGTTGTAGCATGAAATATCAGCAAGCTTTGAGTTTAGAATTGGGCCAATGCTTCTCCAGAATTGTGAAGTTTTTGATCACATGAAGGCAAACTGACAAGACTATACTACTATACTTTATAAAGTATAGCTCAGATAAACAAAACATAACAAATATTCTCCTTCAAATCATCTGTAGCGTATCAAGTCAAGCCTATTGGGTCTTAAGTTTATTGTACAAATACAGGTCCATGTTGTCAGTACAACTTCGGAGCTGTAAAACAGGTTAATACAATTCAGTCTAAAAAAACAAACTGACAGGAAAATATTTTGAGTTGGAGTCAGCAGCTTGTGGTAGCTGCTAGTAATTAGGCTTTGTTGCCTGGGCCACCTTCTTATTTGACTTTGCAAATTTTCATTTGAACACCAACTGTTACAAAGCATATGGACTGCCATAGTAATCCCATATGCTGGATGATAGCTGGCAGTATCTGTGCAGGATTCAGACAATGATGAGACTAGGAGATGTTTTAAACTGTACATCTAGTTTAATAGGTATCCCTGAAATCTTAAAGGACAATAGTAGTAGATTTGCTGCCTTTAATACTTCCAGTCCTGAGGCTTTTGATTTAAAAACTGGATTTTCGTACACAATTCAGGCCTTAATAAAGAATTCTTATTACCATGGACAAACGTATATTATCGTTAATTGAACGTCATTGCAATATTCAGCTTTATTTGTTTGAATAGTGACACTTCATTGTTAGAAATCTCTCTTTTTGTATTGTAATACACACGGTTTTGGACAAACTACAGATCAATTTAAATATACGAAATTATTGGTCTTTGCAGTAATTTTGTGCAAAACTGTTCTAATCAACTAGTTTTATAAATTTACTACACACTTTTCACAATGTATGCTTTCCATGATATGCTAAGAAAATGTTACTTCAATGGAGTCTACGTTGATGATTGATAGTAATCTAAGAATAAAATATTATTTTGTCCCAGGAAACTTCTACACTTGTTGAAATTGAGTTTGAGGGCATCTTTTCCCAAACTCAACAGATCTCTTAACTGTTTAATTTAAATCCAGCATTTCTTTCTATTATTTCTTTGGTTAACTGAATGCACTTTAGTCCTGTAATGAGCCTGAAATTTGTGAAATTCTTGTCCATCTAAAAGGCACTTAACACTTCGAGGATGAATGTTTGGTTGTTTGGGTTTTGGTTTGTTTGGGGTGTTTCGTTTTGTTTTGTTTGTTTTTGTTTTTGTTTTTTTCCCAGAGATCACTGTCTTCTAAAACTAAAAAAAGATCTCTTACAATTTAAAAAGGAAGAGGACTCCACGGAGAGGTAACAGTTCCATTTTCTTCAAGCACAAACATCAGTGCCAGTTTGTATATGCCATCCGGCATATACAGAGCAGCAATAAGTTGCCTGGTGAAGCACGTGGACAACAAAGAAAAAATTATTTTTGAGAAAGAAGTGCACCCAGAGGTTCATCATGTCCATGGCCAAAGAAGATCAACTGTACAATTACCTTTATGTTCGATATTTCTATGTTAGCTCCAGAAAAGGTGGTTTATTTTTTAAACACAAGGCAGTGCCGTGCAAACACCAGTATTGACACAGAAAATGTAATTAATACCATTTTAATGTTATGTTAATACAATCTTGTTGGTAGAAATAAGAATTTTAAATATTAGAATGTTTAAATATTAGAATGTTCCCCAGCACCACTTTGGGCCAGGACAGCTAGTGTTCTTCCAAGCAGAGCGTGGGAGCCAGGCACAGGGAAGGCATCTTTCCATGCCTATAGTTTTCATATGGACACTGTCATGCATGCCAAAGCACTTTAAGACCGTAGCCACAGTCAGCCTGGGCCAGCAATGTTTGAGACTAGAGAACAGGAAGTGTTAAGTTTAAAAAACCTGTATGTGTCCAGAGCTTTCCTGTGGAACTTCTATGGAGCAGGAGGTGAGACAGTGAAAAAATAAGGAAAAGCAAGCACCTCTCTCCCCTGATGCCCATTGCTGCCTCTGCACTGTTTGCTCTGTTCTTTGTTCATAACAAAAGCTCTAAGTTACCTCTATACCAATGCTTAGACACATATGACAGAAAACTTTAAACTAAAATTGTAGAAATAAAGTAGAACAGGATAGTCTTACATTGCTTAAAGTGTAGTGGTTATGATCTTGATTATTTTATTTTCTTAAAATCAGTAGTGTCGTAATGGGGCATGTAGTGTCATAATGTAGCAAGTATTACCAATGTTATACCTGCTGATAACCATCATAATCAGTGAATAAACTGATTTTATCCCACCTGTATATCTTCAGTTCATACAATCTGTTTTCTGGACTATTAAAAAAATATCGATTGATTTGCATCAGGACAAGGCATATGTTTCAAGTTTGATAGATTCTACCATAACCAATTTTTATTAAGTGTCACATGAGGAGTTATTGCTTTGTATCTAATGGGTTTGCTTGCATTATGCCTTGCAGGAGTGTATCGGATCACTGAGAAACACTGGATAGGAGTTATTGCCATAGATGGTACATTTTCTGTGAAACTAAACTGAGTCCTAATTGAAGCATTCTTGAGCCCCATTGTGTAAGCTCTCTGCAGTTTGAGCAGGTCTGTAACACTGGGCAAGATCTGGATAGTTGTTCTTTGTGGGAGTGCTTGATAGGAAAATAAAATAGCAAACTTCAGATAACAAAACAGGAACTGTTAAAGTAAATGTAACACTGTATGATGTTTTGTGTGGTAATACGACTACATAGATAGCACAAATGAGACTTATGACTAACTAGAAGAATATCGAGTGGACTTTTAATGGCCCTTTATCATGCTCATTTAGTACATGCAATGTCCTGAGAGACAGGAAGGCGGCCAATGTAACACCATTTTTTAAATGAAGACAGGATAACTTACAATTTTGTTAGTTTAACTTAAGTTAGAGGAGAAGATATTACTTTAAAGATCCAATGGGTGGACATTTTGAAAACTATATCTTGATAAAACAAAGCTAAGACATTTTCATAACCAAAAGATTCTTTTTCACTAATACACACTGCTATCAAGACAGAAAGAGGCGAAAAAATACGCTTCATAAACTAGTGTTTATATAGTTCATAAACTATTATGTATAGTTCATAAACTATTATAAGGAGGCATTTCCATGTCCAAAGCTTTAACATGTAAGATGCACAATTCTTTATATGCAGAACATAAAGGAGGTTTAATAATGCTTTGAATAGGGGCTCCTCTGTCAAGAAACAAGTATAACAAATAGTAGTGGTGAATGGATTTGCTTTGGACTTGAAATAAGTTACCAAAGACATAAACTGTACTTTAAAAAATAAAACCAGCAAAACCAAACAAACAAAATCCAACCCAAAAGCACAGTATTAAAAATTAAAATGGTGATAAATTCCTGGCTGTGCAACAAATATTAAATGTGACCAAATTCCAAGTCCTTATTAGTTTTATGTATGGATTGTAAATTTAGTATCAATTTTTTCAGTAATCTTACCAACAGAAAATATGATCCAATGCATGGAAATATATACCTCCTATAGGAAGAGAGAATCACACTGCAGAAGCATGTTAATGGATTGTAAATGTTAAAGTATTTATAGCTGATACCCAGATAAGAACTGCACTGTTCATAAAGGAAAATAGGTGTCCTAAGCTCCATATATTTTGAGGCCAAGCAGCTTGTTATCTTATGATCAACCTTTCAACAAATTAAAACCAAGAATATTCCAAAATTGGTTTTATACAGAATTGGCAGGTGTGACACATACGTGTCTGTAAAATTGTTGTAGAAAAATCTGATTGCCTGTGTGTTTAACTCAGAAAACATCTGAGAACTTGAGGTGATCAAATACCTGGGACCACATGTATTATTACTTATTAATTCAAATTCATCATAAAGCCAAAAGGTGCTAGGAAATAAGAAAACCGATGTTTGTATTCAGAACTACTTTGAAAAATTGAAAAATTTCACTTTACGAAATTGTGCTTCGGCTGATGGAATCCTTAGCTTTTCATTATAGCATTGAACAGATTCTTGAGCATGCCAGAGAAGAAATGAAAATTCCAGATTAGAATTTCTTCAGTAAAATAAGAAAAGCTAAGTAATTTCCATTTATCCATTTTAGTGGCTGATCCCATCAAGTAATGTAGAGTGATTAGGCTTATTTTGTGTCATTGACTCTTCGCCACTAATGAATACAGCAGCCAAACGTATCAGTGCACTGTTCTAGTATGTATTCTTACTAAAAGTAGCTAAACAAGAAGATTTTAATTTGAAATGTTTTGGTAAAGTGGTTTATTAATTTATCAGACATATAATTAACTGGCAGTCAGTGACCTGTACACTGCAGATCAATATCAGCAGTACAACAAATAAACTGCAGTACTAGATGCTTCCAAAATGCTAATTCATACGACAAGAAAGGTCTGAGCACCCCTCAATAACTAATCCCCAGAAGTGCCCATCCTGCTCCCCCTCTGAGTTATGTGCACACCTCCCTCAAAGGCCGAGTGCGTTACACACACAGACGTGCACATGCACACAGATGCACACACATAGGAGTCCGCTCTGCCTGACCTCCGATTGGATTTGTGGCCACCATGGGGACCATGCTCTGTTGCCTGTTCTGTCTCCACTCTGGTACTAATCTCCATGTTTCTTCTGTACATTTCAAGCTTGAGCTTCCTTAGTTTTAAAAATCCCTTTGTAATTCCCTGGTTACTCTTTAATCCAGTTGGTGTCATCCTCTTTAACACGATCATTTTTGTTCAAATGCCTCCTCAGACAGTTTTGTGGGGATGTCCCAGCTCCACACACTGGCTACACTGATATTCCCATCTTAACAGCTGCAGTTATCCAAGACCTTTCACCAAAGATGGGCATGCAAGTATCCCCATAATAATTTACATGCACAAGGAGGCATGTACTTATATGAAATGGAAAATATGGTTACTTTTTTTTTAATTTTACTTTCAGTGCTCAGCTTTCCTTCCTAAATCATACAGTGTGTTTTCTCCATAATTATTTACTCTGAAGCAGTTATAGACAAGATCTCTGCTGGACCTGTCTTTGTCACTACAGGGATCTCAACAGCCAGCAGTCTCCTTGTGTTTCCAGATTTTTCAACATACCTAGGATTTCTGCAAGACTGCCCTTGATCTTCCATTTGCTCCCATCATTTCATTCTCTGTAGTAAGGTTTCAGACCATTTTAGAAGACAGTTGCTAATGGATCTTAAGGTCTTTGGCATCATGGGTGCTTTTGAACCTTTATAGCTCGATGAAAAGAAAAAATTCTGGTTTTATTAGTGGAATTATTTTATCAACAAAATAGACATAAGTGATGTCTGGAAGTACGGGGCAGGCAAGCCTTAATTTCTGTTTGATTACATTTTTAGATTAAAACAAAAAAACCCAGAAATAATTTATCAGACAAAGACAAATATTGGCAAACTGAGTGTTATATTTGGTGTCATGATTTTATATGAAGAATATGTTCTGAGAAAAAAAAATACTTGAGTATATGTGCAAAACTACTGAATATAATACTTACGTATACTACTGACACCTGCTTGCCTGAAATCGGTTTTCATTATTACAGCCTAGGGCTGCACAGGGGAAGAAATATCAGGGAGTAGGAAATTTCAGTACCCTATCTCAAAAGTTGCAGCTCTAGTCCGAAATCCAGCAGCATGTTACAAAGTGGGCTCAGAGGAAGAAGCTAATACTTCACTCTAGAGTATATATCCAAACCATTGCTGCTGAGAACAACACTGTGCTCAAAATAAGTTCTGACCAGGATATTGGAAAGCCAAAATAAACTAAACCAAACCAAACCAAAAAAAAGCAACAAAACACAACATTTTATATAAAGCAAATGCTTTACAATAGTTCTTTTTTTATAATATAGCTACATGAAAAGCATTTTTTTAACTTTATCATAGGATATCTGTTGTCATAATATAAATAGATTTTTAAAAAAATAATTTTTAAAGTATTTACTAATCCTAGAGCGTACCAATATTTAAAGATAAAAACTGCCTAATCACAAAATCATTTGTAAAAATTAATAGTGAATAAATCTTAAATAGAAATCTTAAGTTTAAATGAGGATTGTTTACCTAAAGGACTTTGTACTGGTTTTGGCTGGGATAGAGTTAATTTTATTCATAGTAGCTTATATGGTGCTATTTGGATTGCTGATGAAAACAGTATTGGAACATAGGGATGCTGTAGTTATTGCTGAGCAGTGCTTACACAGCATCAAGGCCTTCCCTGTGGCTCACACTGCCCCACCAGTGAGTAGGCTGGTGGTGCACAAGGAGTTGGGAGGGGACACAGCTGGGACAGCTGACCCCAACTGACCAAAGGGATATCCCAGACCATATGGCATCATGCTCAACAATAAAAGCTGAGGGACAAAGAGGATGACGTTTGGAGTTATGGTGTTTGTCCTTCCGAGTAACCATCAGGCATGATGGAGCCCTGCTTTCCTGGAGATGGCTGAACACCTGTCTGTTAATGGGAAGCAGTGAATAAATTACTTATTTCGCTTTGTTTTGTGTACAGCTTTTTCTTTACCTATTAAGCCACTTTGTACATGAGTTTTTGAAAGAGGCACGTGATACATACACATACATTTATCTAAAACTGTATTTATTAGAGAGTAATTTATTAGAGCAAAAGGTGTTGAGAACTTTGAGAGCATAATTAAAATCCCAGTGTTGAGGAACCCACAGCTGAAGATTTTCATGCTCTAACATTATTCCCACCTATAGTCAAATGTTCTTGTTCTCTTGCACTGCCATTGAAGGACAAGGAGAGCATTTATGCTGAGTAGCTTAGATTAGAATTCATGCTTGTTGCCAAAATTCCTGATTCTGTGATTCATCTACATATTTAGTGCTCCCAAGGTATTACTCATCTCACCTCCCATTAGATGGCTGTCATTTAGACTTCTACTCCTCTACTTCTAATCTTGTCTTCTACTGTCCTTTTTTGATCCACGGAGAAGGCTTCTCCAGACAGTAAATCATACAAACCTTTTTCAGAAATGTGTTTTATAATGTGTTGATTTACCCTTTGAGAGAGTCTTTTTCCCCCCTATTACTATACAAGTAACCTAGGGTGGCTAATTTAAAACACTGACTTTTACGACTGAAGTTGTGTGAGATGAATCCTTCTTTCCCACACACATAGGCAATTTTCAAGGTGATTTTTGGGACATACAGAATCATAGAATTGTTTACGTTGGAAGGGACTTTCCAAGCCTCCTGCCATGGTCGGGGCACGTCTCACTAGATCAGGTTGCTCAAAGCCCTATTCAGCCTGGCCTTGAACACTTCCAGGGACAGGGTATCCACAACTTCCTTGGGCAACCTGTTCTAGTGTGTCACCACCCTGATAGTGAAAAATTTCTTCCTAATATCTAACCTAAATCTACCCTCTTCCATGCCCTTGTAAAAAAGTTGCTCTCCAGCTTTCTTCTAAGCCCCCTTCAGATACTGGAAGGCCGCTATAAGGTCTCCCTGGAGACCCTGTCTTCTCCAGGATGAAAAATCGCAACTCTCTCAGCCTGTCTTCATAGCAGAGGTGCTCCAGACCTCTGATCATCTTCATGACCCTCCTTTGGACTTGCTCCAACAGGTCCATACCCTTCTTATGCAGAGGACCCCAAAGCTGGATGGAGTACTCCAGGTGGAGTCTCATGAGAGCAGAGGGGCAGAATCACCTCCTTCAACCTGCTGGCCATGCTTCTTTTGACGCAGCCCAGGATACAACTAGCCGCATGAGCTGCAATTGTACATTGCCAGCTCACGTCAAGCTTTCCATCAACCAAAATTCCCAAGTCCTTTTCCCCAGGGCTGCTCTCAATCCATTCTCCACCCAGCCTGTATTTGTGCTTTGGATTGCCCCAACCCAGGTGCAGGACCTTGCACTTGGCCTGGTTGAACTTCATGAGGTTTGCATGATCCCACCTGTCAAGCCTGTTCAAGTCCCTTTGGATGGCATCCCTTCCCTCCAGTGTGTTGACCACTCCACACAGCCTGGTGTCATCGTCAAACTTGCTGAGGTGTACTCAATCCCACTGGCCATGTCTGACAAAAATGTTGAACAGAAGATCCCAGTAATGACACCTAAGGAAAGCCATTCATCACTGGTTTCCATTTGTATATCAAGCTGTAGACTGCAACTCTTTGAGTATGATCATACAGCCAATTCCTTATCCACCAAGTGGTCCATCTTTCAAATCCATGCCTCGCCAATTTAGAGACCAGGATGTTGTGTGGGACAGTGTCAAATGCTTTACATATGTACAGGCAGATGATGTCAGTCACCTATGAGGTACATGTGAAGTACTTGTGAACAGCGCATGTGAGATCATGGAAACTGATGCCTGTTTCAGTGACCCCAAGATAGAATTATGCAATACAATCCAATTTTTCAGTCAAGGCAGAGGTAGTCAGCTTTTGATGGATAACAAACAGCCCTGTAATTCTTTCTCTGCATACAATTCATAAGCATACAATTATTTATTACCCAGCAGGTATGGTAAATGATTGGGAGCATACAGATTAACAGGCTAAGAATTAACATAGTCTCTCATATGACAATCTCTGCTGTCTAGTGGTTGTGCATCATCAGGTAAAGAAGTGTTAGCCTTAACTGCTCCTCCACAGTCACACAATTGTTCTTCATAAAATTGAGACATGGGCCACAGACAGATGAGCCTTATAAAACTGACCACAGGTTACAGATTCATGGATAGTCAGGTCTGCATTTTTGAAAGGCAATTAGCTGACCTTGCAGGGCTTTCAGTACAGCCCATTTTGTATCTACAGTTAAAGAGAAAAAATTAAAAACATTCCTGAAACTTTTAACAGTGATTGAGACTTTTCATTTGTATCACACAGAAGGCAGCCTCTCTTAAAACATTTCAGCTCTTCCTGAAATCACTGAAGCTTCTACATGAAGAATATTTGCAAGCTTGTTAGTGTGAATTTTGTATGCATAAACAGCTATGTATTCAGCTGTATTCAGCGCTGGTGTGGCCTCATCTTGAATACTATGTGGAGTTCTTAACATTTAAGAAGGATGTTAAGGTCCTTGAATGCATCCAGATGAGAGCAAAAAAGGTGGTGACCGGGCTGGAAGGAAGGTCCTGTGAGGAGCACCTAAGGACTTTGGGCTTGTCTAGTTTGGAGAAAAGATGGCTGAGGAGTGACCCCATTGCTCTCTACAGCTTCTTGAGGAGGGAAAGTGAGACAGAGGTGCTGGTCTGTTGTCCCTGGTATCCAGTGACTGGACATGTGGGAATGGTTCAAAGCTGTGTGATAGGAGGTTTAGAGTGGACACTAGAAGGCATTTCTTTACAGAGAGGGTGGTCAAACACTGGAGCAGACTTCCTAGAGAGGTGGTTGATGCCTTGAGCCTGTCAGTGTTTAAGAGGCATTTGGACAATGCCCTTAACAACGTGCTTTAACTTTTGGTCAGCCCTGAATTGGTCAGTCAGAATAGAATTGGTCTATTCTATTCTATTCTATTCTATTCTATTCTATTCTATTCTATTCTATTCTATTCTATTCTATTCTATTTGTAGATGTATGTCTGTATATTCCTACATCTATGTACATAGAATAAGTATATGCTAAGCTTTTTCTGAAGAAGTACTTTTAAAAAAATAATAATGCTGATGATGCGTGTAATCAGTAATGTCTGAAATAAGATCTTGTAAAGAAATGTAATTTTGCAAAATTCGTTAAATGAGAAAGTCTACCAGTAATGCTTGCCCCAGTAAAGGACACTAGTAACAGTTCTTTGATTGAAAACACTGTCAAAGGCTGCTGGTATAAATGAGTTTCAAAGGGTATAAATAGAGGCAAAATTTCATTCTGGCTTGAAAGCTGAAATAGTTCTGAGAGGTAATTTAAGAATTGATATTCATAAAAACATCTGGTTCTGATTCTGCTCTGATCCTTGTACGTTTTACAAGCACGCCCTGCTGCCCTTGCATAGCTACCATGGTATATACTCACATAAATGAGAAGACAGCCAAACACTTCCTTTGAATTTAAAGTCTTTACACTCCTAGCTATTTGATTTTAATTTTCCTACATCTCCCTCTTTCCTCAGGCCTTTTTCTTGTGCCTTGAATTCTCTTCCTGATTATGAGATTAAATTTAAATTAAATTGGTCCTAACTAATGTCAGTTATTTTATCTGCATTCATTTCAATCACAATTAGAGTATAATAAAAATTTGTTGCCAAATATTAGATTTTGTGTTATTTTACCAAACTTACTGTCTGATTTCAAATTAACTTTGTTATTATCTTATTAATCAAAACATTTCTAACAAACAGCACAACAAATACAGTGAATGTATATTTCAGGGTACTTCAGCAAGTTCTACATTTTAACATATCTTCAGTGTAAAGTACTTGTGTATATACTCGTACATACTCGGACTTAATGTACTTATACATCTTGAGCCTGAGTTTTTCCTGTTTACCTTTCTAAAGCACCAGATTAAAGTTCATATTATCCATATGATAAGAAGCTGAAGTAAAATATGAAAAATTTAAGGTAACATGTGACAGAAATCCCAAACAGATTATCTGGAAATGTATTTTGACCATTTTATTTACAGAAATAGCTTTATCAAGTCTCCTGTGAGCAAGGCTAGTCAGATTGAGATATGTACTGTTTTGAATGTTTGAATAATTGACTAATGCTGTTTATTAAAGCAGAAATTAATACGAGAATCAATCTTTTTAGAAGACAACACACCGATCTGTCTTTGTATTCTCTATATTTGAAATTTTGCCAAGAGTAAAAAGTGGGAAAATGTAACTCTTTTGTGATGGGTAACTGCAATAATGTATGGATATCAGAGACAGATTTAAACTGTCTTCACTACAGTTTGGTCTTCACTACTGAACAACAGTTCAAGGCAGGCAAATTTAGAGGAGGCAGACCAAATCCCATACATAGTCATACTTGCATTAAATAAATTGTTGAAACCACAGCAGTGACAAGAGAATCTTCTGTTTATTGATGAAAAATGAAGCTTTTGGAATAATTGGTGTTTAATATTGATTAAATTTTCTACTTGATATGTTTTAAAGAAATATCTAGACTCTAAAAAATGGAAAATCCCAGGAAAAAAAAAAAAGGCAAGTTTGTCACCAGTACCGTTTCATCCAATGGCAATAAACAATATGCAGAATCCTTGAAAAGACTTCTTATTTAACTTTTCTCCCAGAGCCAGGTACGCATGTTGTGGAATCACCACGAGTAAAAACTAACTAAACACAAAACTCATTGGTGAATTATTACAATTCAAACTCTTTCATACAATTATTGCTCTTCGAGGCTTGTTTATACATGTGAAGTATGTGTCTGCTCTAGGTAGCAAAATAGAAAAAGTGTATGTAAGAAGTGTTTTTATTTTTCATACTCTTCCATGAATTCCCTCTTGCCACATCTGGAGAGAAACCTGTCTGACACCCTCCAAAGAACTGGGAGAAAAAAAGAAATTTTAAAATCAGTTCTTTGTATTTTTTATGGAGTATTTACATTATTTTACATTGTACTGCATGAGTTTAGCTTCATGCTTGATAATTTAGCTTAAACTGAGAAGGCAAACAAGAAAAAAAGTGTATATCCTAAGTGTTCAAATGTATATATGTTGTGTATTTAATTTGCCCAATTCCACCCTGTTTGATAGCTTTCGTCTTCCTAATTTTCTGTTTCTGCTTAATCTGTAATTACTATCTAACTACTTTCCACAGCACAAATATTATCCTTTTCATGTCTGCAATATTCTACCAAAGCTTACCAAATCTAGGTCTATTATTTCTAATAGACAGAGATCCCCAGGTCACAGGGTGCACTGGGCAGGGCATCAGCAGTTGGACAGGAGGAAGTCTGGACCTGATGCTCGTGGGATTCAGCACCTCTTGTAAAACCCTTCACAGGAGCTGCGTAAACAACAGATAAGGACGTCTAGGAAATGCAAACACCTGAGCTCAGGAATGAGCTTGTTGTTGGAGAGGAAATCATAGAATCATTTAGGTTGGAAAAGACCCTTGGGATCATCGAGTCCAACCATCAACCCCACTCTACAAAGTTCTCCCTTACACCATATCCCTTAACACCACATCTAAACGAGTCTTAAACACATTCAGGGATGGTGACTCCACCACCTCCCTGGGCAGCCTATTCCAGTGTCTAACCACTCTTTCTGTGGAGAATTTTTTCCTAATGTCCAGCCTAAACCTACCCTGCTGCAGCTTGAACCCATTCCCTCTTGTTCTATTGCCAATCACCTGTGAGAACAGACCGGCACCAGCCTTTCTACAATGGCCTTTCAAGTAGTTGTAGAGAGGGATGAGGTCTCCCCTCAGCCTCCTCTTCCTCAAACTAAACAGTCCCAGCTCCTTCAATCGCTCCTCATAAGATTTATTCTGCAGGTCCTTCACCAGCTTCGTTGCTCTCCTCTGCATTCACTCCAGCACCTCGATATCTCTCTCGTATTGAGGTGCCCAGAACTGGACACAATACTCAAGGTGTGGCTGTGGAATTTGGATAATGAGGTGAAGTCTCTGTGCTCAAAGAGCAATTAAGACTGGCTTTGCTACCTCTTGTGCAACCCAGGGGAGTGAAGGCTTGTCTGGCTATCACAGGATACATAAATAACGGGGTAGTCTTGGGGAGCCAGGACAGCCCTGCTTTTCATCAGCAGAGACAGTAAAATCAAGATAACAGAGACTTTTTGTAGCTCTTTGTTTCCTTGAGAGGCTACCATGCCCGGTAATTGACCTTTGCCTCATTACCTGTGAAATGCATATTAAAGTTGACACCCTCGTATATGCTAATGAAGATTTTAGAGATCATGCTAAACATATATGACTATAGCACTCATCTCTCCACCCAAATCATACTACACGTCACCTAGGGGAGGGAAACTTGTAATTTTGGGGATAAAAGGATGGAGAAAATGACTGTTAAATTGGGAATGAAGAAACTTGATACCTGACGGACCAGTCGACGGGCTGCATTCTCTTCCTCCACCCCAGGCAGGGACGCCTTTCTGGGTAAGTGCTGCGCCTTTCACCCTCTGGTGAATGTTACCCCGGGTTGTTGTACTATTGTTATTTTTGCTCGCAATATTAACCTTAAGTAATTAGCGTTATTGTAGTCAGTGAATTTATCAACGGCAATCCCGAATCTGCGACTGTCGCTCTCAATAAAGTAACTAATTTCAATTATTTGTGAATCTGATTCAGTGAAAGTCCTTTGATGGGACTCTGATAGTAAATCAGTGAAAGTCCTGGGACTCTGACAGACAAATATCGAAACTACAGTCCTTTTAACGTGACAGTGGCCTCACCAGTGCTGAGTACGGGGGGACAATCACCTCCCTCCTTCTGCTGGTCACACTATTTCTAACACAAGCCAGGATGCCATTGGCCCTCTTGGCCACCTGGGCACACTGCTGGCTCATGTTCAGCCACTTGTCTGTGGCTGAACCCCCAGGTCCTTTTCTGACAGGCAGCTCTCCAGCCACTCTTCCCCAAGCCTGTAGCGATGCATGGGGTTGTTGTGGCCCAAGTGCAGGACCCGGCACTTGGCCTTGTTGACGCTCATACCGTTAGCATTGGCCCATCTGTCCAATCTATCCAGGTCTCTCTGTAGAGCCTCCCTATCCTCATGTAGATCAACACTCCTGCTTAGCTTCATGTCATCTGCAAACTTGCTGATGATACACTCTATGTCCTTATCAAGGTCATCAATAAAGATGTTAAACAGAAATGGTCCCAACACTGAGGCCTGAGGGACACCACTTGTGACCGGCTGCCAGCTGGATTTAACTCCATTGGCCACCACTCTTTGGGACCGCCCATCCAGCCAGTGCTTGATCCAGCAGATAATATGCTCATCCAGGCCATGAGCTGCCAGTTTTTCCATGAGAATTCTATGGGGGACAATGTCAAATGCTTTTCCAAAGTCTAGGTAGACAACGTCCACAGCCTTTCCCTCATCCAATAATCTGGTCATCTTGTCATAGAAGGAGATCAGGTTCGTCAGGGAGGATCTGCCTTTCATAAACCCATGCTGACTAGGCCTGATCCCCTGCTTGTCCGTTATATGACTTGTAATGGCACTCAAGATGATCTGCTCCATGACCTTCCCTGCTACCGAGGTCAGACTCACAGGCCTATAGTTTCCCAGATCCTCCTTTCTGCCTTTTTTGTAGATGGGCGCTACATTTGCTACCCTGCAGTCCATTGGGACCTCCCCAGTTAGCCATGACTTCAGGTAGATCATGGAAAGTGGCTTGGCGAGCATGTCTGCCAACTCTTTCAGCACTCTTGGATGTAACCCATCCGGTCCCATAGACTTGTGCGCATCCAAGCGGCGTAGCAGGTCACTGATCACTTCCTCTTTAATTGTGATGACCTCATTCAGCTTCCCCTCCCTGTCTCCTAGCTCACGAGGCTGGGTGACCAGGGAACAGCTAGTTCCACTGCTAAAGACTGAGGCAAAGTAGGCATTGAGCACCTCAGCCTTTTCCTCATCCTTTGTGACTATGTTTCCCTCTGCATCCTGTAAGGGAGGGAGATTTTCCCTAATTCTCCTTTTGTTAATGAATTTATAGAAACATTTTTTGTTATCCTTAACAGCTGTAGCTAGGTTGAGCTCTAGCTGCGCTTTGGCACTCCTAATTTTCTCCCTGCATAGCTTTGCTATGTCCTTATAGTCTTCATGAGAGACCTGCTCCCTCTTCCAGAGGTCATAGACTCTCCTTTTGCTCTTGAGGTCCAGCCAAAGGTCCCTATTTAGCCAGGCTGGTCTCCTTCCCCTCCTACTTGTTTTTCGGCACACAGGGACAGCCTCCTCCTGTGCCTTTAAGACTTCTCTCTTGAAGTATGTCCAGCCTTCCTGGGCTGCTATATTCTTGAGGGCAGCCTCCCAAGGGATTTTGTCCAGCAGTCTTCTGAACAGGTCAAAACTTGCCCTCCGGAAGTCTAAGGTGGTAGTTTTACTAACCCCCTTCCTTGTTTCCCCAAGAATCAGAAATTCGATCATCAAACACAGACATTTTTCTAAAATGGTGCCTTGTTCTAAGAATTTGACATTTAATTTTTGACAGTAATTCCTTTTCCATTTTATTCATGATGTAGCAACTTTTGACCCCTTCTGTTGAAATTCTTAACATTTCTTGAAACTGTTCCTGTTTCATGGATACTTGAAAATGTTCCTGAACTGCAGAGAAGGCATGGGAAATGTTTAGGAGTGTGTGCATGATTATTATTTTTTTTTAATTTAATGCTTCAGGACAACGTTCTGCAATAGAATAGCAACTTGTATATAGCTTCATCTGCAAAAGTAGTTAATTTATTTAAGTTCACAGAATGATGGGGGTTGGAAGGGACCTTCAAAGATCATCTAGTCAAATCCCCCCTGCCAAAGCAGGTTCACCTAAAGCAGGTTGCACAGGATCACATCCAGGTGGATTTTGAAGATCTCCAGAGAAGGCGACTCCATAACCTCTCTGGGCAGCTTGTTCCACTGCTCTGTTACCCTCAAAGTAAAGAAGTTTTCCCTCATGTTAAGATGGAATATCCTGTCTTCCAGTTTGTGCCCTTTGCCTCTTGTTCTGTCGCTGGGTGCCACTGAAGAGTCCAGCCCCATCCTCTTGACACCTGGCCTTTAGATATTTATAAGCATTGATGAGATCTCTCAATCTTCTCTTCTCCAGGCTAAACAGACGCAGGTCTATCAGCCCTTCCTCATAAAACAGATGTTCCATTCCCTTGGTTGTGTTTGTAGCCCTCCAATGGACTCTCCAGTGTTTCCCTGTCTTTCTTGAACCAGAGAGTCCAGAACTGGACACAGTACTCCAGATGTGGCCTCATCAGGGCAGAGTAGAGGGGAAGGATGACCACCCTCGACCTGCTGGCCACACTCTTTTTAATGCACCCCAGGAGATAACTGGCCTTCTTGGCCATAAGGGCACATTGCTGGCTCATGGTCAACTTGTTGTCTAACAAGACTCCCAGGTCTCTCTCTATAGAGCTGCTTTCCAGCAGGTCAGCCCCTAACTTGTACTGGTGCATGGGGTTATTCTTCTCTAGGTGCAGGATCCTACATGTGCGCTTGTTGAATTTTATTATGTTCCTCTCCGCCCAACTCTCTACCCTGTCCAGGTCTCACTGAATGGTGGCACAGCCTTCTGGTATGTCAGCCACTCCTCCCGGTTTTGTGTCATCAGAAAACTTGCTGAAGGTACATTCTGTCTCCTCATCCATGTCATTGATGAATATATTAAATAAGACTGGACCCAGTACTGACCCCTGGGGAACACTGCTAGTTACAGGCCTACAGCTAGACTCTGCACCACTGATCACAAACTCTGCCATTCAACCAGTTCTCAATCCACCTCACTGTCCACTCATCTAACCCACATTTTCTAAGCTTACTTATGTGGATGTTATGGGAAACAGTGTCAAAAGCCTTGCTGAAGTCGAGGTAGACAACATCCACTGCTCTCCCCTTTTCCTCTACATACTTAGAGATGACATCCAGAATGAGCTGTTCCATCACCTTCCCAGGGATTTAGGTGAGGGTGACCAGCCTGTAGTTTTCTGGGTTCTCCTTCTTGCCCTTTTTGCAAATAGCCATGACATTAGCTTTCCTCCAGTCCTTAGGCACCTCTCTTGTTCTCCATGACCTTTCAAAGCTGAAGGAGAGTGGTAATGATTCCTTGCTAAACAGAGAAAAATTTTAACAGTAGTTTAACTCTGGAACCAGGGACAAGAATTGCATGAAATTGGGGAGGACAAGTGGGCTAATGAAACAAATTGCTTTGCCTTTCTTCTGTCATTAAGACAGATACATTCTGAACAGAAGTTACAATTTTTATTATTTTCCAACAGAAAAATTCTGCCTTGAATATCTCTATATATTTGTGTTCAAAAGAGAACTGCCCTGGATATTTAACAACTCTAGGAATCATCCAGAACAATTTCTGTACTACATAGTGATTTGCACTTCTTATCACTTATTCTTTTCAGAATAACGTGTTTTCTTGAACAATAAAAACAATTTCAAAGATCCAGGTTGTATACCAAAGATGAAACTTGGAAATACACTGCCACAGATTCCTAAAATTAATTAAATATTAATTAAATATTCTTGTTTATTAAAGGAAACCGTGTTTTTTTTTCATGTCCAGTAAATAAAGGGAATCAAAACAACTGATGTAAGGCTGACAACTAAGGCTGGACTGTTATACCTCAAGTAAAAAGCTCCTTTTTTCCCCGAGACTTAATATTGTATTTGAAAAATCATGATCTTTTTCATCCAATAGCCAAGAATATGTTATCCAACAGTTAGGATATGATAAAGCTTACTTGACTGTACATGCTCCAATGGTGCAGGGTGGGTTGTTATCTATTTCCTAATTTTCAAAGAAACTAGTTGTTTTGAGTTTTCCTCAGCAGAAAAACTCAGTCTCTGTTCTTTTTGAGTTTCATAACCCATTCGGGTACTTTATATGATGAAAAAATACACCTCTGGAAATCTTCAGTTGTAAGAGTGTGAATATTACATAGCTATCATGTTGATAGTATTCCTTGAATGAAACACAAACACCAATTCTGGATACATTTTACAATCACTGTATCAATGGCAAAAATATTTACCTAGTCATAAATGTTAAACATAGAACTCATAAACAATACCACTTATTCTGTACTTAGTCCAGTATCCTACAATTATTTTTTTTTCTGAATGGCAGAAGTAAACTTCAGTGGCTGTAAAGATTCCTAACCAGTGGTTTAATGTTTTCCAACATGCTGAGCTACCACCAGATTCTGTCTACTCCTATTTAATGAGTACTCAGCATGTATGAAAATAAGATTACTTCCTTAGTTATCCACATAAGGATATAAGAGCCTAATTCTGACACTTTCTAAAAACTAAATGCTGTTTTGTTTAGCCAAATATTTTAACGAAAACAAGTGCCTTTCACAGGAAAAGTTTAGAAAGACAATTCTGAAAAGTTTATTGATTGGTTTAGAGTAAACCACTTTGGTCGTTATTCAACTGATGTGTCTTGCATGCAGAGAAGTAGAATGAGAGACACAGAGACAATCAAAGTAAAATTCTAGTCAGGAGAAATGCACCTCCGGTACATATTTTAGAAATTTATTGTTCTTCTGGTGTAAAAGACAACAAAAGTTTCAATATTAGGGAAACTCTTATTCATTAAATGTTGTTAAAAATGCAGATTCTGGTTTTGCTGCATAATGGGAATAAATGTAAAAAAATTGGAATACGCTTATCCGTAATTCACTTTTATATAGAATAATATGAAAAAACACTTGCAGCAAACTAGAGGCAATAATACTACAAATGCATATTTTTGAGTGAGCAAAAAGAAGTTAAATAAAGCATACTCACTTTGATTTTAATGTCCATTAGTACTTGTGAAAATTTCTTGTGTAAACAAGTGTTTCTCAACAGATGATGGCCTGACTTTAATCTGGATTTAGGCAGTTAACACAGTTTCCATCATCTATTGCGTAGGCTTACAGAGAAAAACTGGGCCCTGTAAAGTAAGAATGACTTAACTTAATCAAATTGTAACAATACTCAATCCTCTCAGCATTGCAGCTACAGTTGTGTGAGATAAGACACTGACATTATTTGAGAATATCGTTGACTTACTGAAGATGGACGAAAAAAAGAACTGTCAGCACTACAATGATTAGAATCAGGCAGAGAGAAGTGTTTTGGAGAGGTTTGAAGAATTATACATGTACAGAAACCAAAAAGGGTTTAGCAACTTTTAACCCTTTTATCTCCATTATGTACAGGCTAGCCTTGCTTCCTTTTTCAGTTATTCTATTCCCTACACCGACTTTTCTTTTGTCTTGTATCCTTTCAGTATCTTCTTTTCTTTTTTTTTTTGCTTTTTTTTTTTTTAGTTTTGTTTTCCTGCATCTGGTGTCTAACTTGCATCCTTGAAGTCCTTTGCTCTGGTCAAGTGTAGGCACACACCTGATTACACTGAAATGATGGATTTTAATTATCTTTCCTTCTCTCCCTCAAGCCATAGTCCAAAGATGACTGTTACTGATGTGGGAGGTCTTACTCGGGGAGGGCTGCCTTGGAAAACAAAGCCACTTTCCTTTGTTAGATGCTTAGTGTTCATGTTGTTCATGCTGTGAATTCCCTGGGCTCATTTGATTTTCAGAAATGAACTTTATCTCAACACAATGGAGAAATTTCTGTTAACAAAACTTGGTTGAGTTTCACACTGTGAGTTCCACAAATAAAATTTTCATTTATCTGTTGGAAACTAAGTAAAAACTAAACCCTGTAAATTGAAATACAACAAAAGCAAATATAATACTTTTCTAGTAAGCTACGTAAGTAAACGTCTCACATGTTTTCTCTCTTGAGAATTCATTTGAGACTTCTGAGGAAAGTTTCTTATCAAAACAATATCTTAGTGCTTTGCTGGTATCTTTGATGTGTAAGTCATTCATTTGGAGAGAAAACAACAGAAGACTGAACTTATAAAAGAACAATTAGCAAGATAAATGTGTGGGATGTTTATTTCTTAGGTAGGATGGGATGGGGACATTCGTATTCCACCAGACAAAAGTGGCTGATGAGCAGTTCATTAAAGCCTTAGAGCTACCATTTAGGATTAGATTAGTTACATATCTAATCAAATAAATAGTTTACTGTGTTACAGGCCCAGAAGGACTCAGAAGAAAATATTTACCAAAAAAGATGCAATTATGAAGGAACATGCTTGCAGGGAAAGCTTCCTGATTCTGTTAATTAAAGGTTAGTTCTTACCTTGAAGCTTTAAGAATTAATATCTTTTACAAGGAGGAGTGGGTTTTTTTAGTCTTCACTTTTAAAACTCTTGGATCAAAATATCACATAGGATAATTTTCCTTCTCCCTGTTATGAATGACTCTGATGTTTCAAATGGATGGTATTTTAGAGGGCTCTCCATAATTTCCTTTATAAGCAGAGACTTCAGCTAGAGATAAAGTATTTGGCGTAGAGAAGTTTTATTCCACCAAATCTGCCTGTAATGTTACTGGGCTATTCCTAAAACTGTAGAAATATTGTTGTGCTACAGTATATTTTATTATTTTCTTTGTAATAAGTATTATGAAATGCCTATGACAAACATTTTAACAAAAGCTTCTTCTACCTTTATTGTATTTTCTATGTTTATTGTATTGTTTATTGTATTCATTGGTATTTTCTGAAGGTATCAAAATCACTGCTGCTTCTTACTAATTAAAATTCTAGCTTGCACTTACTGCATATGCAAACAATGTTTGTTTCATTTAAAATGTTTGTAAAAACTTATGTTTTAAGAAGTTGAATCAGTTCTGAGCTCTGTAAAACAAAAAGCCCTTAAAAAGCCCTTTAAAAATAAACCAGAAAAAGCTATTAGTAAATTTAAGAACAAAAAATATGTAGAGAATTACTGGACAAATCTGAGATGATTATGAATAGGAATGGATTTATTACTTTCTGGCAACCAGATTTTGCCTTACAAACTGAGGAAAGCATGTTGAAATCATTTTGTACTGTCCTATTTTTTCTCACAAGAAGGTTGTGCTATCTGAGCTATTCCTGTTTATATTATGTGAGTAGAGGAACGGAGCTGTTTGCAAGAGAGCTCCAGGAGAACCTTACCCTTTCTGAAACCCAGTATTTCAATGCACTCCTCACTTTCTTGCCAGGAAGTGAAACGCTGTGCTGGAATGATACCATTCTGCAAAAGATGAAAACCAGAAATTCTTACCATTCATAATTCTACTTTAGATTCCAAACTTGAACTATCTATGTTACATGCAAAATAAACAGTTATATTGTCTTTGAATGCCACAGTACGATACATGGAATATCTGTATATCCAGCATCAAGGAAAGGCAAGACTTACAAAGGCAAAGGCATCCAAACACCATATCCCACAAGTGCTTTTGTGGTCCTAAATTCATTGTCTGTAAAATGCCCCTTAATAATTACTTTCTCTCCCATGAGCAAATGATACATATAGATCCATGTTTTATGTCATACTAAATGTCTATAATTGGTACAGACTAAGTGTAATGAAATTCATGGATGAATTTATAGATTAAAGTAAAATGACACAGATATAAAATCCTGTAGATAATATGAAATCATAAATTTATAAAAAACTTGAATCACAAACATAAAATATAACTCTTGATTAAATTTATTGTTCCTAAGAGTTAGGCAACTTACATAATGTTCTGGATACCATTGTTCTTAGGAGGGAATTTGTGTAAAGTTTTGGATATTAACAAATTTTGTAAATAATTTCTAGCTCTAATAAGAAAGAGGTTATACATTATTTTTTTTAGATTTTCATGTATATTGTCATTTGACTTCCTTGCCCTTAACAAAATAAGAAAAACCTTGTGATTAAGCCTCGATAAGTAGTATGACAAAAAAAATAAAATCCTTAACTGCTGTTTTTTCCTCCAAAACTAAACATGCTGTGTTTTTCTGAGTTTTACATCTGTAATTCTGGCTTCAACCTATATAGTCTTTGCAATTATTTAATGTACAAACTCCTAAAAAAGTGCTGTGCTATTGTTAATATGCTACATTTTCTGTACAGTAAGGAATTAACAAATATCTGAAGTATAGGCTTTTTTTCCCTTTTACTATTTAAAAAAATGTATTAATAAGTCAATGTTTGATGAAGACCAAGACTGTATTTCATGATGTATGAACAAACATGAAGACAAAGGTCTCCCATCTTAAAAGTTTGCAAAAGGAAGTCAAATTGATAATCCGATGTTCTTTCAAGTCTAAATTGCTGTTGATGAACCACCTTAACTGTAAAATGGTAAGAAATTCTGGTTTATGCTTTTTCTAGTTTGAGGATGTTTTTTGGTGAGACTTCTCAACTTGTAATTTTTTAATTATCTTCCAGTTTCCCTGAAGTGTGAGAGGTCTTGCAGAATAAGAATGCTAAGAGCTGCTAAATAACACTAAAACAAGGATTGCACTCCCCATCCACAAAATGCTCTGCTTATGTGTTTAGACATTCAATAAGCTTCAGTAAACAGTTCTTTAAGCCAGTCTGCTTGCAGTTGGACTTTATACTTGCAAAAATCATGTGAAGGTCTTTGTTTTGTTATATCATTGTTGCAGTTACAGCTACATGATAATCTAAAATAACTTTAGACATAGCTCTAATGCAAGCATTTATTCCTGTTTTTAATACTGTACTCGATAGCTCATTGGTTAATACCAAATGTTGATTTTCTTTGGAACCTACATGTAATGTTGCTATTTGTTCAGAGATTCCTCTGGGGCTTGTATAGAATGTACCTTACTAACTTTTTAAATGGTACATTCTTTTACAAAATATCAAACCATTTCAGTTTTGGTACTAATGGTCATTATGGCATTTTATTCATTTCACTTGTCTTATTGTGAAAGTCTTTATGCATTTTCATAAGGTATTCTAGAATAAAGCTTGAAAAGTGAGTCAAAGTTCTCTTGTTAAGGAGCTTCTTCAAAGACTTTGATGCAAATGCAGACAGTGTCATCCTTTCAATGATCTATGTCAAGGATTTGCTGAAGTTCAGGAATGAGCTGTATAGCTAAAAGATGTAAAGTTTAATGAAGGAGTGTGTATTGCAAGTAAGCGAATCAAATATGAAGGATTATAGGACAGTGCTTCTTGATAAGGGTATTTTCATCTGTCAAGGTAAAAGGGAAAGGTTAGTGCCTTTGACTTTGCTAATAGGTTTTCTTTATCAAGCCTATGACCTAAATTAGTTGTACAGGAAAATCTAGGCCAATTTACTTGAGATTAACATACTGACTTTATTTGGTTTGATTGTCTCTTCCTTTTATATTTTGACTGTGGTCTTCTCCTGATTTAACAAATGATACCAATATTCATCACATTCATAAAGACAATACAGACATCAAGTTTTGTTGTTGTGTGCCAAAGGAAAAAGATTCCTTTCATTCATTCTGAGGTGGTAAAGTGCATTTCATTTACTGCCAGTATAACATGGATGTAGGATGCAGGAAAGGATAACTCAGTGATCCTTGTATTTTGCTTTGATGATCACAAGTTTTTCGGGCATTCTTGAACTTCTTTACAGGCTTGACAAGTAGCTCACAGGGCCTATGGCATAGCTAAGGCATTACATTTATTTGCTGGGAAAGCTTTGTATTCCCCTCCATCTTGGAAGAGTCTCCCTTTTGCTCATTTTATGGCACAAGTGGACACTGAGCAGAACTTTATTTCTATTAATCTATCATTTACAGTAATTGCCTAACACCTGACTTGGCCTATCACTTTTACATCTTCCATTATATCCTGTATTGAGAGAAAATCACCAACAACTCTATTGAATTCAAGCTTATTGCCATACTATGTTGGAAATCAAGTCTTATTAATTCCTAAATTTTGACTCAATCGATTTTAAATCTGAAGGAACCATCGGGTTTTTCAGGCGAGGAAAATCAAACAGTATAAGAATATTCCATATGCCTCCAAGCTGCTAGCTATCAAAAATTAATTGTCTTTTGATCATTATCCATAGTCACAGACCCTGAAAAGTTTAAGTTGTTTCAGACAACCATCTCACCACACAGTGTATTTTAGTGTCAATAAGTTCAGCTATCAGTATTACACTTTTGGGGGAGAATTTCAAGGGGCTGTTAGGCCCTTTAGCTTCCATATAAAAAATAACAGAAATATGGACCTTTCAAAAATATTATTGTTCATATATATAGTTCAGTCATATCTACATGGTGTTTTGCAGACGAAAAGTCACATTCGGTTTGCAGAAAGAATGAAATGACAAATACAAGATATTTTTGCATGCTGACAACTCATTGAAAATTTAATTGCCTGAAACAACATTTTTTCTGAGTTTAAATCAAGTAATTTGTTGTAATGCAGAGCAAAATTAGAAATTTGGTGTGTCCAATTTAATATTATCTGTGGTTGTGAATTCCCAAGAGGTGGAATGCTGAGTAGCTAAATAAAAACAAAGTTTTGTAAATCTGATTGGCACCTGTCAGCTGTTTCTCAAGAGATAGTCTTAGCATAACTTACCAATAGGATACCTCATTTCAGGATGATATTTAGTCTCTTTTGAAAGCTGAAACTGGATCAACTAACATCTTGTTTCTCATGGAGCGTTAATTAGTGCCCCTACATAAAAATTCAAGCATTAACTTAATAGAAGACACCGCTGAAAACCAGAATAGTTTTGATGAAGTCACACAATGGAGGTTGACATAAATATCAGGAATTGTTTAATTAAGTATAAAACCAAAATCATTAAACTGAAGGTTGCCAGAAGCTAAATAAATGACATAAGAAATGCCTTTACTAAAAATTAATCTTTAAAAATAACAAAATATATTTTGAGGTAGAAATAAAGATGACTGGTTCTCTCTGTTTGAGTAGGTTTATGGTTCTTTTCTTACACTATAAATAGTTAGTAGTCTGATGACATCCACGGGATTTTTATTGTACAGAAAAGAGTGATTAAGTTTTAAATCAATTTGTAATGACTAAATATTAAACTGTAAACAGGACGAAGTTAAGAACAGAACTTGATCCTATCTTTTTCATAATAATCATGTGCAACTAGAAGTGTGAATCTGTCAAGCTATGTTTTAAAAAGTAGCTATGAATATAGCTATGATCTTTATAGGTCATTGTCTTTAGAACCCATGAAAGGTATCGTCACTGACCTCTGTGCCAGTCCATCAGCATTATAAATTCACCATTATGATATATTCTTTGTGGGGTGTATGCTTATATGTACACATACATATGCTTTCAGCAAAGAAGACAATACTAAGTAAAATGCTGGCAGAATTTAAAGATTCAGGTTAAAAATTAGTCCCAAGAAAAAGAAAGCAAGGCTTCTTGCTGCTAAAACATCTCACTTCACATATAGGATTTTAATTACAGAGTTTGGCTAAAAAATGAGAATAACAAGCAAAAAAAATCAAATTTTGTTTTGAAGAAAGTATTGTATGGTGCTGATACCTCTCAATGAAGCTCACTGTCCTATAAAACTTAAGGAATTGGATGATGTAGATACTTAAATATTTTTTCTGCTATTTCTTAATGCTCTGTTTTCATACTTAATGGAAATTATACCAATACAGAAGATTTGAAGGATCCATAATTCAGACGTGAGCATTATCAAAAAGTTCTGCTGCTCCTGATGATCTTCCACATAATTCTGTCCAGCTGAAATTACTGTATTGTGCCACAAATAACCAAGGTTCTTTGAGATATCACAGGAGACTTCGTAATGTTGTAGTTTACTGAGATTGGATTAAGGGGACCTCATATATACATATATATATATGGATCATCTGAAATTGTTAAGGGATACAAAAGAGGAAAAAAATGGTGAGAACAGAAGCCAGAATTGAATATTTTTCCCATTCGGTATCAAACATCTTTCCTGTAAAGTCACATCTGTCCTTTCTCTAGTTCTAAGAAACTTTAATTCCTTTCTACACATCAAGATGGTTTTGCATTAAAATATGTTGTATCTGGCAGAGTAAGGCACATAAGTATGGAATAGATTTGTGTTCCTCGTGTTGGGGATCCTTTGAACGAAAGGATTGCATGTCTAGATTTCCGTAAATAGTAAATAACAGTAGTAACTACTAGTAGTAGGCTGGTAGGACCATTTCCATTTCGGAAGATGCTTCGTTAGAACAGGATGATTGTTTGTTAGAACAGGATGAAACTTTACTCTTCTTAAAGATGATTATGCACCTTACTTGTTGCAATGGTTGAAGTTAATGAAGAAACGTACTATGCTTTGTTCATATTTGTGTTTCCAGTCCACTGTAAAGCAATTAGTATACCTTGTTGACAACATAGTACTTTATCAATGGGTGGTTTTGATCTTCAGAACAGGAATGAAAAACTATTAAGTCTCTTCAAAGGAAGTATAGTCACTTTTCTGGTCACACCCTTTAACAGAAGACTAGAAGTGTTCAGAGAATTCCATTAATACTAAGTATAAATATTTAAAGACCATTTAGATTTAAAATAAAGGTAATTGTTGATTTAAATTCATTTAAGATGTAGGATGAGGGTCTGGGATTTGGATTACAATTTAGTATAAGTAAATCTTAAAAGATTGCCATAAATGTATATATTTAAGTTCTGCATTCTGATTTCTCATGTTAGTGAATTGAACTTTACTCTAAAACACAGTGTGTGTGACTTCTCATTCAGTAGGGAACTGTTCAAATTGAATATGGATGACAGAATTTAGCCAACAGAAATTCCCATAATCTGTTCCAAAAAAAATCCCAGGAGTACTCATTGCTTTCCTAAGTATTAGATAGAATGAAAACAAACAAGGTATTCTTGCTTCACTCAATCTAGGTTTTACAAAGTGAATTACCAAATGAGAACACTTGTCACTACAAGAATAAAAAAAAAATATTCCATTAAATTTCCCTTCTGCTTGCTTCAGAGGCTTTTGGAGAAGACTTGCTCTTCCTTTAAATTCTAAACACATTAGCCATAGGAGATCACTTAACATATTTTTTTTTACTACATTGTGTCAAGAAGGGTAAAGGACACAGATAAGTAAAAGAAAATAACTTTAAGGCTGACATCATAAAGAAGCAGAATAAATAATAACAAAATATGAAAGCATCGTATTATCTTTTAGTCTCTCCAATACCTATGTTTCACATTCAGACATTGATTGTCTATTGTACCAAAATATTTTCACTAGCACTGTGATGCATACAGGCACTTTTGTTCAATACATCTGACTCAGAAGACATTAGAAGCATTTTTTTTTTTTTAATTAATACGGTATAAATTCTTCTATATGAAAAACCTTCCAGTTTTATTTTTCGTTCTGATTCTGTTGCAGAATTACCTGAGGGGACAAAGGTTAAGAGGAAAAATGTAAAAAAAATCCTCGGAAAAACCAGAGGGACAGAAGCCACTTCAAGATCATTTTTGTCCAAAATGAATTGTCTATCACTAGTCAGTGGCATTACTGATCTGATGCATACTTCACAACTATATAAATGGATTAAATTTATCCTAGTTGTTTGGGGTTTGTACAAAATACAAGATTCTATGATGCGGATTGCAAATGGACTTACTGAACAGAAAATTGGTTTAATAAGTTAATAGTCATTAACAAAATTCCACATAATATCAGGGGAGGGAATGACTTCACATGACCTATTAATACTGTAATTTCCACAGAGATAGTGGAAATTAATAAATTAAAGCAATAAGGTCAAAATTGACTTCTGAAAATATTAAAAAATGCTATTTTTTTCAAGGGCAGGGAGGGAGACAAATTTGGATTTTACTAGAAATTCAGAACATCCCTCAGAGTAGGGACTGGAGTTAAAAAAAATAAAAAAAATAAAATTGTTTTCCTTCTTCAAGTGCTGTTTTGCACAGATTTGCATGGCGAAAAAAGAAGTGAGTTTTTGGCCAAAGTAGGGATTGTCTATCTACAGAAACTATTAGAGAAGAAGCCAGGGCCCTTTAGGGGGTTCTCATTTGGTAGAGTGAGAAATATGCAAAAAGCCTTAATTTTCAACAACTTACTTGGCCTGCAAAGAGAGAGAAAATACCTGTAAAAACCTGCAGCTAAATACCAGTGGAACTCTTTTGAATAAGAAGTATTAGCTCTACAGTAATTACTGAGCATTTTGAATATGCTGATCACTTTGGAATAATAATATTTCAAATTTGAAATAAAATGTCTTTATTGGAAACAGGAAAGTTATTCCAGAAAAATTCCAAACAATGTATCATGGATAATTTCCCTGGATAGGAGAAAATTCTTTCAAACCTATCTATAAGCAGAAATTGTTAGGTAAATACCTTGTGTTATGTCTGTTAGCTGGTCTTTGAGGAGCTCTTTCACTTCTAAGTTAAGACTAAAATTTATGTAGCTAGAACCCAGGAAATTTGAAAACTCGCTTGTTATAATATTTTACATTTGCATATTCGTGTTATGGAAATAGTTTCTGTTTCAACAGATTTCTTTCATTGTCTACACCTGACACAAAAAGATACATGAGTAAAAACTAATGCTTTCCAATACATTTGGGAATATAGTCATATCATAGTCCAACTCTTTTCATTATACGTCCTTCAAACATTGTGAATGTAGTATGTTTTCCAGCACTATGTAAGGAACTGTAAGAGCTACGTAAGACAGTGATAATTGAAATATTTCAGCAACAACATATCCACTGTAACCTTTCAGAAGACCTCAAAACTAAATCAGAAGCTGAAAGTAGTTTCTGTTGCATAGGTGTCTGATAGCCTTTTCTCCTACTTTTCTTCAGTCTTTTTGGATTGATCATACTATTTTCACTATCTCTAGCATTTGGGGAAAAAAAAAAAAAAGAGAAAAGAAGGACAGTAGTCTATCTCTACATTCTCTAAATAAAAATTTGGAACTATTGATTCCCTTTCTTCAATTGTTTGACTTGGTTGATCTTCAAATAATTTTAAAATACACCGAATCAAAAACATCCTAGAGAAGCTCTCCTTGTAAATTTTTGCATTTTTTAACAATTATGTGCACTCCCTGCTGTGAATGTGGGGGAGCTTTCTAATTTTAAATACTTCTTCTGGATTTGCCACTATCAAGGTTTTGTGTATAGTACAATCTATCTGTCTCACGCAAAGAAGAGGAGAAGTGGAGACTCTTTCCAACACCCAATAATTTCTTCTGTCTCTCCCTTGGAAGTAAAGAGGTCCAGTTGTTGAGAAGTAGACCAGTAGAGCTGGCAAACTGCTTAATAGAAAAAAGAGAGAGTCACAGAAGTGCAAATTATAAGAGGTTATAAACCCTCAGGGAAAAAAAAAAAAAAAAAAAAAGGAAAGAAAGAGAAAGAACCAGATTAAAAACTCACAACATTGGCACAAAATCTAGCAAGAGTATCTGAACAAGTTCAATTGGCTATAACATTGCATCTACCTTTAGTAAGATGCACAGGCAACCAGCCTAGCAGTCATTTTAAATATAAAATTTGTAGCTGTTAAATGCAAATAAGTATTTATCATACCTAATCATGGGTTTTCAGTTTCAGATGAAGGAAATGTTCATTATCCATTTTCTCCAGGTAGCATGATAAACATTTTTTTTTATATTTGAAGATTCAGAAAGAATTTTTTTAAAAATTAAAATGGTGAGTTTACCCTCAAAGAAAAAAAAAAAAAAAAATTGGAAGTAGCACCTAGTCAAGAAAGCAAATAGGAAAACCTGTACAGAGCCATATAACCAGAAATGGTTTCCACCCCTCATTGCATCAAAAGACAAGAATGAAATATACGAAGATACTGAACAACAACTTTTTATAGCTTTTCAATAGCCATAAAGAAATTTATTTTATTTTTATTTTGGTAGATTGACTGGAAGGAAAAATACATGGAAAGCATTATGTGAAGGAATGTAAATAGGTGTTTTTGTTATAAAGCTGGCTTTTATTCTTTCTTGCTGAATATGTAAGGTACTTGAATGTGTCCAGACGAGGCTGGTGAAAGGCCTGTAAGGAATGTTCTGTGAGGAGCACTCAAGGACTTTAGGTTTGACTAGTTCAGAGAAAAGGAGTCGGGAGGGGGACACGACACCTCATTACTCTCTACAGCTTCCTGAGGAGGTGAAGTGGAGAGGGAAGTGCTGAGCTCTTCTCTCTGGTATCCAGTGCCAGGACATGTGGGTATAGTTCAATGCTGCACCAGAGGAGGTTTAGACTGGACACTAGAAGGCATTTCTTTACAGACAAGGTGATCAAGCACTGGAAGAGGCTTCCTAAAGACATGGTCGGTGCCTGAATTGGTCAGGCAGTTGGACTAGATGATCACTGTAGGCACCTTCCAACTGAGATTTCTATTCTATTCTATTCTATTCTATTCTATTCTATTCTATTCTATTCTAATTTTTTAAAATATTAAGAAGAAAAACTCAAAAACTAAACACCAACAATTTAACAATACTCTCATATGGAATCCCAGAAATTAACCATTTTTAAATTATGATAATGTTATTTCTGTCCATTTTATGTTTTAGCAAGCAATACACAGCAATCACAGATTGAAAGTGTTAGGGAGCAGCAGAAACAGGGCTGTTTCATGAGGGCAGCTTACACTGCAATGTATTTTGGGATAAAAATGAACTGGTCATTTTCTTCCTTTGTTCTCTCAGTAAGAGAGTTTTAAAAACACTAACACGTTGTAACTGAAATCTTGAGTCTTGCCGAGTCCTCAGACATACTTTAGCACTTTTTTTTTTTTCCATACAGATACATAAAACTTTGAAGCCTAATTCTTGTAGAAAGAAACAGATGATTCTCAAAACCTCATAAGTTACTGAAAGGAGTCTCCTGGATTATGGGAACCTTTTTTCTGACAAGAAAATTTGTGCATCCATGGAAACTACCAAGTTGCTGATGACTTTTCATTCCCCCACTGAGATAAAAGTGAATTTTTCTTTACATAACACCTCAGCTACCGAAAGAGTGAACCCGTTCTCTCAAGAATCATTTCTTGGAAACATGCTTTATTTCAAGACAGGAAAGTACCCTATAAACAGCAGTGGTGTCTGGTGTAACACCTGTTGTAAGAGTAGAAGTTTTTAGTTCCTGGGCCACATCCACTAATTGTGCATATAGCTAAATTTAAATGGTCACATTCTGTTTTTCACCACCTAAAGCACTCATAAAGATATTTTTTTTAAGGCTTGTGATAGATTACTCAGACATCTGGCATCATGGGCCGAGCTACTACACAGTAGTAACAAACAGCCATATACACAGAAACACTGGTTACTTTTGAAGCAAATGTTCAAGTCATCTTGAATACTCTGGGCAAATAAGACTAAGAGTCCCTGGGGTGGGGTTTTTTGGGGTTTGTTTTTTTGTTTGTTTGTGGGTTTTTTTGGTTTTTTGTTTTTGGTTTTGGGTTTTTTTTGTGAAGGTACTATCAGTTTTATTTTCGTATGCACAAATGTTTAATGTGCAATGAAGCTAATAGTTGCTGAATATGTGTTTTGACTGTGTATCCCTCCACTTCTGTCTAGAAAATAATAGACAAACATAGTAGTTGTTCTCGCATCTGCATCAGCTGACTTCAGAAACTGAGGTGCTCACCCCAGTCACATGATCTATGTCTTACTCTGGTGCCACATGTCCTTCTTTCCCAAATAGGGACACCACCCTCATGCTTCCGAACCACCAAACAGGTACAAACTAGGACCCACGCTTCCTTTTTTTCAGCAGTCTAAGTTTCGCTTCACCGTAGAAAGTGTTTGCTCCTATTTCATCCTATTGATACACAGTCAGACAGGTACATAGGTTCCAGATTAATTTGATAGGATTCACAATCCTGATGTGATTAGGACAGAGGCTCCTTCTTGGTACAGCGATTACTTCATAGCCAGGTCACTTGACTATGAAAAAATATTTACCAGGCAGCTGTTATGTCAAAACTTTCTCTAAAATCATTTTATGCTTCACTGGCTGTGGCTCAGTCTAGACATAATCAGAACAACTTTAAAGGAATTCTTCCAGACATAGGTAGCAGTCTAATTTCATGAGCAGAGTAAGTTGCACACCCACTTGTGCCTCTGCTGAAATACATGCTGCCACTGCTAGACTAAACCCACTAACTAAACTAAACAGTTAAATACCATTAATTCATCTGGAAATGAAGAAGAGCTGATATCCTTGTCAGTGTTCCAGATCAGAAAAATAAAATTAATTGCTCATGTGCTGTCATACCAAATGTGAATGTTAATTAGGTTCTCTGAACTGCATGCAAATTGGTGTTGCTTAAACTCATTTTAAGGAAGGTTAGAAACTACCTGATGAAACATACAGTTAGTTTGAAATAAAATCAGAATTGTTGGTCCAGTATCACTCTGACTGATCATTGTAACGATCATGTGGCTGAGACTCCACATCTTTACTGGTTGGTTGAAAATACATTTTGTCTCTTGAAAGTATAACCACCTAATGCTGTTGCTGCTACACAGTTGTCTATTCTTGTTTAGTGGTGAACAGGGAGAAGAATTCTAATGTGTCTACTTTACAAGAAACATTAAAGGTTCAGAAGATGTCTTCTATCCATCTCTTGCTTAGTAAGGGAAAATAAAGCTTACAAAGACAGCTTCATCTGCATAACTTGAATTGCAGGGTGACAACCTAGGAATCATCATCTCTCGGCATTAACCACGTTGTGAAAAAAATGTTAAAAAGTAGGGAAAAAGCTTTTATAGCATAAGTGATCATACTCAAAATCTTTTCTCCAGTGTCTCATGTTTTCCTGGTTTCCTGTCAGTACTTGGGAGGTGTCTTTACTGGAGTTCCAGAAATGAGAAATATGCGTTCTTTGAAGGAAGACAGCAATAGGAACGAGCTTAGCCTTTAAATAAATCTGATACTATTATAACACTGTTCAGTGGTGAAGCTTCTCGTCACAACCAGAATTTCCTTGTACATAAACTGGAAACTAATTTGCTGAAATTTATCTCGTTTCCGGCTCAATACTGCTGAAAACCCAATGCACATTTTTAGAAAAGCACAACAGAAATTACTGATCTTCAAATGAATATTAGAATAAATATTAGAGCCCTCTTTGCTATGACATCAGTTATGCTCAGTATATTCAGAATGCATTTCCAAACTCCATTATAACTGCATCAAAGATGCTGGTACTAAATGATGGCACTGGTATCAATTGTTGTGTAAATTTTGGTAGTATAGCACCTGAATTAGCTAACAAACAGATTCTCAATTCTTATCTGACTAAATTACAAGTTTTTTCTTTTGGACACTGTGTTTTCACATGTATGAAAGGTGACCACCATGACTCCAGCTTGAATGAATTGTATGTTATTTTCCATTTCACAGGGAGTGTTGCTTTCATCTCCTTTGTTTTTGGAGGAAAATAAAATAAAATAAAAAAATAAAAGCAAGCAAAGGAGAAAGTGAGAGAAAAAGGTGAGTTTGGAATTGAAAATGGCTGTTTAAAGGGAATCCCAACAAGGGAACTGGTGTGGCTTTTCTGTATTCTCTTCAGGAAAAAAATACAGTTAATAATACATTTTGATAAGCTGACTTTTATTACAAATTATTTACTTACATCAAGTTTTCTGGCATTACCAAAAATAATATGGAGGAGGAATGTTTATTTCAGATATATCTAAACCATGACAATCTGTACATACTGAGCTACATGCGCCAAGACAATCACCTTTCCCCTGCTAAGAATAAGGAGTGAACTTTTGACCAAGAAATACTTCCCAAAGGGCCAAAAATCATCCTCTAAGTCATGTTTCACAGTCCATTACAGAGAAATAATACGGTTGCCAACAAGGTGTGACCTGTCCCACTGTCTTCTACATCTTCTCCCAGCAGCAGCAGTTTAACTCTTTTTAAGTGCACTTGGGAGACTTTGTTACTGCTCCTGTGAGTAGGAGGTTTAGAGTAGATCTAATCCAAACCTCTCCTATAATCAGGACCATGCTGAGTGAACAGTTTGGCTTGTTGAACCAAATCATCTCTCTTTTCTGAGGGGAAGAAGAGGCTGTAAATGAATTATCTCTGCCTAATCTGTTCCAATTTTTCCTAGGGGGTATGCAGTTCATACTTCCAGTTTTTTCTATCAGGTAGATTTCATGCACAATTTTACCTATCATAATTTTATTTTTTCTATTGAAAGGTATATTATGGCAGAAAACTCCCAACCAGTTCCACCTGCAGTACACTACTTAGTGTAGTACTAATGGATTTTTAGTCTGTTCTGCCTGGGAAGTCTGACTAGTTTAAGACTAAAGAATTTTAAGCAAAACATTTGAGTGATAATGCCAGTGCACCATTTACTGGCTGCCGCTGCTGCTGCCAGTAATACTGGAGGCTATTGCTGGATAGAAACAGAGTTCTGCAAACAAATATGTAGCTGAGGCATACTCTTCTTTAAAAAGGAAGGCAAAGACTGGCATGAGATTATACTGTGACTGGTATGGGATTATACCACAACAGATTTAAGTATTTCCTATTCAAAACACATTCCTGTGTCAATAGGTCTGTTTCTTATCACTGTTGACAAGCGTATCCACATATAAACATGTGGATATAATATGGCAACTGTGTTCATTACTATAAGGTAAACAGGATCTTCCTTTTTGTTCGTTAAAGATAACAGTTAATTTGTATCTAATCTAATGTTTGTTTTGTTTCATCCATCTACTTTAATTTAACCTGAAGAAACAGTATACAACCAAAATTTTTGAAAAAGCTTTTTCTATTTTATGTCAGTCATGTCAATCCCGTAAAGACACACTCCTGACTCTCAGGAGGATTATTTTTTTTAAATGATTTGATTATTCTCTATACATCCTTATTTTGATAGAAAATTGATCGTAATCTTATATGCCTAAGTACCAAAATTAGATTTGTGCGATCGATGTAGTGAAAATAGTTATTTCCTCCTAGCTATCATTTTAGACACCTCTGAAATCTCAAGAGATGTTCAGGTCTTTCACTGCTCAGCCAATGATATCTGTGCAAACCACTGATTCTCCTAGAGCTGTGTTTTTCCACTATTTTGAACACTGAAGCTATTTTGTTTGACTTAAATTATTCTACTCCCTCCCTCCAACCCAAATCGTCAAACTGACAGTCAAATCAAATGGTCCAGTTTATTCTCACCTCTGACCTAAAATACTGTTGCCTTTGTTGCATCAGTTTAAGCAACACACAAGTAGCTTTTAGCACCATCTAGCTAACTCCCAATGTAACATACTACACAAAGGTCTTGTAATTCCTTTTGGAAATTTTTTGAGTTCTTTTCTACAAACCTCACACATTGTTCATTTTTAGCTCTCTGCATGAAATTAATCTCACACATAAAGACAGAACACTTTCTCTGATGTGGTTGTAGGCTTATTTTACATGTGATAAAATGTTCTTTAATAGAGAGAAGAAGGCTGGCTGGAAGGGCAAGCAACTGATTTCTGACTTTCAACTGACTTCTCTCAGAAAAAGTAGAAAATCAAAATGAAGTTATTTTGTAATCGGTCACTAGTTCAGATACTATGGTTGCTAATTTTGATGAGGATCTGAATTTTAGATAGCATGGATAAGTAAGAGGATCACACAGGCTTTGCATTGTGGTACAGGTTCCTTGTGGTGGGTGCTGCACTGGCTATTCAGACTGCCACTACGCTTTTCAGTTGATTCCAATGAGACAGCACTTCAACATGAAATGGATTTGCAGTTTCATTGTGACAGTTACACAGTACAATAAATTTTTCAAAGAAATCTATAGGAACTTAGAAAGATGTTGAAAAGAAGCTGAAAACACTTTATGATTAATTTTTCATTTTATTGTTTATACCTATGATATGTAAGAGAAATTATATTAAAATTGTTTGCTATGTCCCATAAGAAAAGAGCACAAGTAAGAGCAAAGAAGCTCTTTTTAAGCAGTGAGTAGACCAGCAAGTGTGTTTTCTTCAAGGATAACTGTATTTCTCCTTTTCTTTTTATTTTTTTCCTTTCCTACCTCAACTCACTCTACAAATGTTATCTTAACAGAGCCTAGAAGTTCCTACAAGATTCTAGTTTTACCCTGTGTATCAGAGACCTGCAAAAGTTTTCTGCTCCCAAGCTAATAAATCACTGTATGTGCTGAAACTGCCTCTTTCGGTCTCCTAATCGTGTTTTCATTTTGTGCACCTCTGCCATCGAGCAATATGCAACTGGAGCGCTTGAACAGTGACTCCCATTTAATTCGCATAGTGTCAAGGGCATAATACAATTTTCACATGGAAAATGCAGAAAACCTGAGCATTAAGGGACAGAAGTTGCTTATGGATAAAGTCCTTAAAGTTTCAAAAACATGTAAATTTTCAAATCATAAACCCCCTGTTAGAGAAAAATGATGATTGTGGCAAAATGAATGCTATTAACTAGCAGTAACAATTAGATTTAATATTTATAACTGAGTTAATGTAGGATTTGTAGTTTTCCAATAATCCAGTTGGTATCGCATTAGTAAAGGAAAGCTGTGAATTTATCTGTTTTTTTTTCTCTTGCATTAAATGAATAAAATACATTAATCAGAAGAAAATAAATTGATAATACATACCAGCATAACCAGATAATTTTCTTCTGTTCACCACAATTACACAGAAAGTATAATTCTGAAAAAGGACAAAACTTAAAATATAAGGTAGTTCCAAAATTTAACAGCATTTTCCCAACAAAATTATTTATACACTCAAAAAGATAGGAATTTTCAGTTTCTTAAAGTAGGTTTTATTGTATTTAATAGTGCCTAAAACATTTCAAGTGACTTCTCTTAGAAAAAGTAGAAAAACAGAATTCAGTTACTTTGTAAGTGTTCCCTAGTTCAGATACTATGGTTGCTAATTTTGATGGGGATCTGAATTTTAGATAGCATGGATAAACAGTCAGGATTAATGCAACTAATGTGTGTAATTTTGTTATATTATTGTGATAAATAAATTATCTTGGGTTTTTTTATAGATTTTAGTAACGTTAAAAGGTAGTTGGATGAGTTTTCTTTTTTTTTTTTTTTAATATTTCTTTCTCTGTTTTAGTTTGGTTCTGAAACCCACACTTTTTCAATTACTGACTAAGATACCTTGAAGGCTGACAATTATTTCCAGAAATCAGGAATTTGGCCCCATTGGGTAATTTACGGCATTGACTTCCCCTATAACTCACCAAGCAGGGTTCATCTGCAAGACATTGAATGCTACTACAGAGTATGTGATATATTTGTAATATTCTAGTTGTTTTGGATTGGTCACCCTAACATAGAGAAAAAGAAATCTGCTGTTTAATTTTTTCCCATTACAGGGATCATTTGCTCCCATTGGGAGCAATGCATTTCATAATTCAATTCATTAAGATGCATTAACTAATTGTCTCCGTTCTCTTGCAGTTAATTAAACTAAATTAAGTCAATTATACTTTTCTATCTCTGTCTTTTCTTTTATCTAATCTAAATTGGACAAAGTGAACCTTAGCTGGAAAATAAAAAAGAGAAAGCATTCCCTATAGCAAAAGTTGAAGCCCTAATATCATAGTGTGAAGATAGTTTAATGTCAAAGTGATAGAAAAAACTTTTAGTTTCATTTACCTATTATAAAGATTGATTATCTGGTGTTTGTTGTGGAGTGGTTTATTTTGTTTGTTTGGTCTTTTTTTTAATTCAGAACATGGTGACATCCTTCTAAGAAATGGACACCGATGTACATTTCATTTAAGAATTTCAACATAAGACAGCCGTGGTATGAAGCTGTGATGAAACAGCGCTCATTTGAGTAGCTAAAATTTATTCCTGATGTCAAATCATCACCGGATTCCTGTTGAAATGGGAAACAAGCAAACAAAAAAATTTACCTAAACTTCTCTTCTTAAAGAATAGTCTATATAAAATTTTCAGATTAGCTACTGATAAAATTAATCCTTTAAATTAATGATACCCTAACCCCCCCACCCACCACCCCCCTTCCTTCTTCCTCCATCTTTATTTTCTCCATACTTTATTTTTGGTAGAGTTGTTTTTCTGCTACTGCATTGATGTCAGAAAAATAAATTTGGGAAGAAGTTCATGGCAATAAAATGGAACATTTCCAGAAGTAGTACCCCACAATTAAAAACACAAAAAATGTTTCTGAGCTGTGGAGACCACTGAGGATCACAACAGAAGGCAAAAAATTTTTCTTCAGCTCACTTTTTTTTTACTCTCTGTTAACTATGGTTATGCACATGAACATTAAAAATGAGCAACACTAGGGTTACTTCTGAGCGGTGTTGGATTAGTCTAATTGGTAACCACAGATGACCTGTGAATTCTTTCTGTGTATATGCAGCAAGAAAAGACCAAAAACTTAGGGGTATGAAGATAAGAAACACTTTCCGTGAATCATTTGACTACAATGCTCTCATTTCCAGCCCAAAGCAATTTGCACTATCTAGCATTTAATATGGTCATGACAGTTTGGGCATTTCACAGAGATTAAAAGTTTTCTGTTTTACTATCATTTTACCACCTCTTCGTTCCCTACAAAATGAAAACTCGGCCTTCTCTGTCTTGAAGTTGTACCTTTTTGGTGAGGCATAATAGCTGCCAAATGAAATCTTTCTCATCCCCTTCACCCTCTGCCCTTGGGCTCAGATGTGATAATGTACTTTTAAAAAAGGCTACTATCAATGAAAAGATGGTATGGGGAAGGGGATCCAGGATGCTGATTTAGACAGGTGTCTTCTTTTTCATGCTTTTCTGTTGCATTGGTTTTCATTTTTCCCCTATCAGAGAGCTCCTTTCTTCACACAGCTGATACTTGACTTCAGTTCTTCTATAGGTGACGCGTCACAAGATCTACTATTTTGTCCTATCTATATATTTCAACCTCCAAGGTTCTATAGCTCCCTGTCATCCTTCATTGACTGTATCTTCTCAATAGATTTCTAGACCTAGGTTCCTAAAATTGCTTTTCATTAAGAACAATAGTCTTAGGAACTTTTCAATTCCATTTTTTCACAGTCCCTCTAATTTACCTAAACTGACCTCTTGAAACCTGAGGAACTTAATGACTAAATTAATTCAGAAATATGCATTTGTTCTGATAAAAGCTGCAAGAATGTTTTCTTTACATCATTTCATTTTTGATCCTTATCCTGTTTCTTTCCATGAAAACTTCAAACTATGTGTCAATATCCAGAACAACTCAAGTAGCTGAGAAAGCATGAACCTGTCTTCATAGTAGAGTGAAAACTGTATTTCACTTTTTTTTTTTTCCAGGCAGCTATTACTACATTAAACACTAATCAAAGATTTCTACTTTTTAATTTAATGAATTGAGATTTGTCTGCTACTGTATGTGGTCAGAAAAGGTCTACTTACCAATATTTTCAGGTTTTTCTTCTGCTTATAAGGACATTGCCCATGAGTTAGAATATATCGCCAAAGGGGAATAAAGAAGGCCTTTTGGTTTTCCCTCTTCAAACGCTCCATTACTCTCTTGTATATGAGCTATCCCGCCATAAAACACTTCAGAGTTTATCTTGATTTGCTAAAGCCAGGAGTAACACTGACCAGTCTCATTATTGATTGTAACACAGATCTCCCTACGCTGGAGAGAGTGCGCTAAAATCAAAAGATGGTGAGAAAAACTTGTGTTTATCAAAGTACACAGTAGTCTACAGTAGCAGGGTTACTAGCTGGTGTGTCAAGATAAGGTTATGCACTGGAAAAGGACAGCCACTCTGATCTCAAAAGATTGGTTTCAACAGGAAATGTAGCATTTCTCATTCAGTGATATTGTGCATTGAAACCTTCTCAAAGCCAGGAAAAGTCTGTGGCAAAATAGTAGCTTCTGCATCTAGACCTCTTTCTGACTGCAATTTTAATTTTACTTTACATCAGAGGGTGGAACAACCTCACATGTCAGAAGGTTCCTCTGTAGGTACCCCCTGTTCTACAGTACTTCAAAAGATACGTTCTATTAATAAAATACATCTTCTCTTAAACAGCACTCAAGCTTACCTGGGATGTTTTTTTTTAAAAAACAAGCAACAAACAATTTATAGTACCACAAGATATCTGACCTTACTACTTTTTTCTCCTCCTTAAACAAGTACAGATGCAACAGTTCATATTGTCTTTAAATCGATCTTTCAACCCTCAGCTGTCTTATTTTCTCTAAGATGGTTCTCTTTACTTCTCACAAAGAAGTATAACTAAAGAGGTGGAAAAAAATCTGGAAATGTATCTTGGTCCTAGGCATTACTAAATTACTATTTCATAGATATGGTGGTATTTGAGGCAAACAAAAATCAGAGAGTATATAGATGAAACAAACAGCAGTGATTATTTGTTTACCTTGCTACACTAATAATATAGACTACCAGAGACCTCTGAAATAAAAGTTTTAACAATGGAGTGTATACAAAATTCTCATTAACCACCAAGAATCTCAAATATTGGAAAAAGGCAAAATAAAACTCTTAGATTATGTGCTGTGTCTTCTGGATATTTTACCTATTGTTATCTATATATTTAAGAACACAAACCAAAAAAAATAGCTTTCCTTGAGCAATAATTGAAGTAGAAGGTAGCACCTTGCAAAAGTGTATCTTTAGGATATGGTGGTTCCGTAGAAGCCATTCTTGAATTTTTATGCTATGACCGACTCTGTCTTCTTCCTTCTCCTTCTCCTTCTCCTTCTCCTTCTCCTTCTCCTTCTCCTTCTCCTTCTCTTTCTCCTTCTCCTTCTCCTTCTCCTTCTTCTCCTCCTTCTCCTCCTCCTCCTTCTTCTTTTTCCTTTAATTTTCCTTTTCCTTTCTTTTTTCTTCTTTCTTATATTTTTTCCTTTTTTCATTTTTTCTTTTCCTTTCATTTTCCTTTCTTCTTTCTTCCTTTCTTTTCCTATGATTTAATGTTGTGGGTTTTTTTTTCTAAAATAAACAAAGCATGAACCCAAAGTGTTGTGGGAAACCAAAAAATTAAAAAAAAAAAAAAGAGATGTAATATTTCCTAATGAAAGGATGACAAAGTAGAAAAAAGAGAAAAACATTCTGCCCCAAGGGTGCCACCCTGAGGAGTTTTCTTTTCAGCATCTTTCAGATCTTTCTGTTGGTTTAGCCAACAGAAGTTAGTCAACAATTTTGTATAACAGATAAGAATATGTTAAACAGTAGAAAAGCACAGATGGATTTTAACTAGAGAAACAATAGAAAACAAGTGCAAACATCTTGTAATCACGTAAAGAAGTAGGTGATGGATTCGTGTTTTAGAGGACTGCCTGCTTCAGCAAGGAATTTATTTCCCACATTAGATGTCTTGACCTAAGATGAGAAGATGCCACCCCACTGGTTTCACATTCTTTCATGGCCTAAGACCCATGCAGCCATTCGCTCACTCCCCCTGGTGGGATGGGGAAAAAAATTGGAAGGGTAAAAGTGAGAAAACTCATGGATTGAGACCAAGACAGGGAAAGCAAAAGCTGCATGAACAAGCAAAGCAAAATAAGGAATTTGTTCACTGCTTCCCATCGGCAGACAGATGTTCAGACATTTCCAGGAAAGCAGGGCTCCATCACATGTAACTGTTACTAGGGAAGACAAATGCCATAACTCCGAACATCCCCCTTTCCTCCTTCTTCCCCCAGCTTTTATTTCTGAGCACAACATCATATGGTGTAGGATATCGCTTTGTTCAGTTGGGGTCAGCTGTCCCAGCTGTGTCGCCTCCCAACTTCTTGTGCACCCCCAGCCTACTCACTGGCAGGGCGGTGTGAGAAGCAGAAAAGGCCTTTACGTGTAAGTACTGCTCAGCAATAACTAAAACAACCCTGTATCATCAACAGGGTTTTCATCACAGATCTAAAACATAACTCCATATGAACTGCTATGAAGAAAATTAACTCTACCCCAGCCAAAACCAGTATCCATTATTAGGGTTTCCGCCTAATCAGGACAATGGCACAGTGTCGCGGTTTTGGCTTAGCTTAATATTGGTTTTGTAGCTTAATATTTAGCTAAAATAAATGAATAAAAAAAGAATGAGAAGGTAGAGCATTCTAAAACGAAAAAAAAATCTGTAATAAACAACAAAATATATTATATGCAGATAATATCTAAAAAGGCAATGATTGTAACGAGGTAAGGATATAAATGAAATGTGAAGTAGACCAGTTTCAGAAGGAATCCTGTTCCCACAATCTGAGTTCTTCAGTTAATTTCCTTAGCGGTTTTCAGCCTTGTTTTCTTGTTGGTTTTGTTATTATCTTTTTTTTTTTTTGGGGGGGGGAGGGGGCATTACATCAACAAGAAACACATCACCAAAATTCACAGGAGGTATCTCAGTGAAAACAGAAAAAATTGTGACTGGAGCTAGAGGTGATAGAAAAATGATGAAAGTAAAAAGTTACTGAAACATGCATTATTTCTTTAAACAGTATATGCCTGAAAAGAAAATTAGCAATGAAATTAGACAATGAAATGGGCTGTTTTATCCATCATTCCCCATATTACAGCTGAAAGGTCCTCAAAGAGGAATGCACAGCCTTTTGAATCATGGTGGTATTTTCTTATTGCTCTATGATCAATTTATATAATGAACTGCATGCTGAAACACAGGCTCAGCTGGTTATTAAACTCCATCTCAAAAATGTTCAAATAGACTTGTGTAATAGTAATTAGTAAGAGACCCTGTATGAAGATATTACGTATAGGAAGGAAAGTTCATGCAGTGCTGTGCTCCTGTTTTTTTTTAAAAAAAAGGAAGGTTAGAAGGGTCTTTCTGAACTTTGTTATTCCCTTCAAACCTGTGCTGTTTACTGAAGCAAATGACTGTATCCACGCACAGAACCAGATAGCTCATGGGAACCCCAGTGCCAGACTACTTCTTTCAAACATTATATTCCCGAGCACTAAAATCTGCTGGATCAATTTAGCCTATATCTAATTAATGTGCCACACAATAGGTTTACTATTATAATAGTGGATGACAAGAAGACTGCAAAAAATACCACTGCAATTAGATCTTTCCAACTACATTAATTTAGCAAATTAATGACTTTGAAATAGCCTCAAATCAGAAACAAAGAGCACTCAGAGACATAACTAAATTAGGAGGCTTTTGGTAACTGTTAAAAAAAAAAAGAAATTAAGTGTATTGATGTAGAACATACAGAAAACAAACAGTGGTGGAAAGTAATGAAGAAGTGCAGATTAATCAGTAACACTACAGGATTTTTAATCATCTTATTAAAGACATTCAAGAAAAGAGACTGTGCTACTGTAAAAGTAGAAATATGAGCATTTACAGAAATTAATGCAACTGCAACTGCCTGTCAATGTTTGTCACCTGAAACTATGTTTTTGCATTCTGTGTGACAGTGGTTGTTACCAGAGAGTTTTGACCACTGCCTGAGTAAAAGTAGTTTTCACACAAGTTAGCAGTTGTAATTTACTAACTTTGAACTTGAATGTTGGGGTTAAACATTGGAACTCTCACTTGCAAATGATGTTAGGTGAAACACTGAGGGCCTGACAATTTTAGGTGTTTAGACCTCATCCTTATGTTGATGGGTAAATAGTCTGTTTTATTTTTGAGAAAGCTTATGCAAAGTTAATTTGTGTAATTACACTGCTGGTGCAAATTCCCTTCCAATTCAGTGAAATCAATTTTCTGTGCCTGTATCCTCAAATGTCAGAAAGGAATGCTTACTTTATCAAAGGGCAAAAGGGAAGGAGACAGGGAGAAACTTCACTTGGGTTTACACGCTCAGATTTGTTAAAGTTGCTACATTGAAAATAACCAAGATCAGCAAATTATTCCCCAGGAAAGTAAACAATATTAGGAAATCTCAAACAAACAAAGAATAAAGCCCAAACTCCAAAAATTTGCTTTGGCAGGGGATGGTCGAAACCTTTAATACTCAAATATGTAAATAGAATAGAATGGTTTGGGTTGGAAGGGACCTTAAAGATCATCTAGGTCACACCCCCCTGCCATGGGCATGGGCACTTTCCACTAGATCAGGTTACTCAAAGGCTCATCCAGCCTGGCCTTGAACACTTCCAGGGATGGAGCAGCCACAACTTCTCTGGGCAACCCATTCCAGTGTCTCACCACCCTCACAGGAAAGAATTTATTCCTAATATTTAATCTAAATCTACCCTCTTTCAATTTAAAACCATTACCCCGTGTCCTATCACTACAATCCCTGATAAAGATTGCCTCTTCATCTTTCCTGTAGGTGCCCTTTGTGTACTGAAAGGCTGCTATAAGGTCTCCCCAGAGCCTTCTCTTCTCCAGGCTGAACAACCCCAACTCTCTCAGCCTGTCTTCATAGGAGAGGTGCTTCAGTCCTCTAATCATCTTTGTGGCCCTCCTCTGGACCCACTTGAGCAGGTCCATGTCTTTTTTATGTTGGGGGCCCCAGAGCTGGACACAGTACAGGTGGGTTCTCAGAAGAGCAGAGCACAGGCGGAGAATCACCCCTTGACCTGCTGGCCACACTTCTGGCACAAATCAAACACCAGGAGGTATAATCAATTTTTTTATCATACTATACTAAGTAATTTAGTCAATATAATCTTGCATTTATCACAATTCCTTCCAGCTGACCAAAACTATATACATGGTGAAAACAGCTAGGGTCAACTAAAGCATTTTATTGTTTTGCTTAGCAGTTTATTATAGCAAATCCCTCAGTGTCTAAAAAAGAAAGCTGCCTTAAAATATTTCTCAATTCTCTTGTGAAATTGCGAATCAGGTTCCTGCCTGTGGTTCTTGTTTTGCCTTTCTCCATTTAAGTCTAAAAGACTTAATCCCTTGTGTACCAATTTACGATTACCTGCTGGGGCAAACTGCAGAGTGCCTGAGGGTTGCAGTTTCCTAATCACGCAGATGAGAGGATCTCTGACCACTTCACTGTTTCCCTTCAGCCTGTGGTGTCTGTGATTTCTTTGCATGGAAGCTAAGGTGCAGGGGACAACTTGAGGGAGGAGAAAAGCAAGGAAGGGAATCTGGATGCTGCTAGGATACATTCCTACTTGGGAAGTGCTCCTCAGAGCAGAAGTTGAGAAATATTCACAGCGAAAATCTGAGAACTTCTGAAGCTTTTGTTCTGGGTGTTTTCTGGGCAGAAGGGGAGGTTGGTTGGTCAGTAGGTGGCTGGATGTTTTTTCAGTTGTTCCATCTGTTTTGTATATCCTTTTATCTGTTTTTTCCTGATATTTATGCAAACTTCAGGACTGGATTCTCACTTTATCTTTTTTTCTAGCACTATGTAAATAAAGTTATCAGTTCAGAAAAGATAATACAGAAATCACTAATAAAAGCACAGACAATATTAACATCACCCTAAATCTTAATAATTATGTTAATGAATTTCCACTCATTCATAATATCTCTGCTAGATCTGTCATTGCTGTATTACACGCGTCTGAACTTTATCAAAGATGGGACTACCAAGGACAGGATCTGGGGAATTTTCAGTATAAAATAAATAAACCTAAGCTGTCGGCAGACATCCATAGAACAGGACAAGAAAACCTGTTCAGACAGCTACAGTTTAGTTTTTGTACCTTAAATTCATAGCCCAATTTTATTCCAGCCTGCTCCTTCTGTATGCAAGCTGTGGATGTCCAAAACAAGCATAAAGCACTTGAATAGTGTTTTAAAGCATGATCTCTCCATTCTTACATAGCTACAAATTTATGAACAAGTAAATGTAACTTTTTTAAATTTAAGCATGTAAATTTGCCTTCAGGCAATAAGAAATTTGATCTCATAGAGTTAGTTTTTCCAGTGTCACGTGCTTAAACACAGGAGTTTATCATAAAAATGCTTTCTCAACCATATGTACAGATTACCACTGTGATTCTGCAATAAATTGAAATTATTGAACGATATTTGAACTGTGATATGGATATGCTGTTGTGTAACACTTGAATTAGACCTGGGAATATTAAGGAAGGCCTTCTTGAAAAGAGAGATATCCTCCTAATTTTAATAATAATGATGATAATAATAATAATTAATAAATCTGTAATGGAATTAAATCCCTAAACTAACTCTAAAATTGGGCACTGGCACAGAATACAAGAAGAAAATTTTCATCTTGTGAAGCTAAAACACAACTCCACAATTTCCACTCTCTATTCTTTGGGATTCTGTGGCTATTACTTAGCCTGTTCTGTGGCTAGGTGAAAAGTAAATGGTGTTACAGTATAACCATTTTGCATGCGCTTCTGTATTGTGTACAATACTGTGCATAATATCATGTAACATACAAATATGTGTATGTGTTATAGTACCTAAAGTATAGATTTTTGTCCTTCCCCCAACAGGTACATTCCTGAGTTAACCTTTTCCACTGTTGCGTAAAGCCACCCCTTTTCAGCCTTTCCTATGGTCTAGTCACGATAGCCTGGAACTTAAAATATGCTATTTCATCCAACTTTCCAGGTCATTTGCTGAAACAACCAGCAGTGTTTAAACTTGCTTAGGCTTCTGTATCAGTGAACAGACAGTGTAAATCCACCCTGAGATGCAGAATCTGCACCATCCCTCTTTCTCAGCCAGTTTATCGCATATTAGCTTGTATTGAAGGAGAACATATAGCTAAGGACACACTGTGCTAGGCACTGTACAAGCATAACAAATTGAGAGTTTTTGTCCAGGGAGCTTAAATTTAAGTTTGAAATGAGAGACAGCAGGTGGATAAGACAGATGGAGAGGAAACACAAAAATAGCAGTAAGACAGCTGTAACCAGTGCAATAAGCAGTGGTCACACCAGCTGGCTAATCACTGACAAGTGGTTTCTATCATTGCCACAAAGATAAGCTTGAAGGAAGGATTTAAAGTGGAAGTGAGGATTTTTTAGAGTTGTTTCCACACAGAAATGGGAATGTGAGAAAATGACATTGTTTGTGTGAAAAAATGCAACAAACAGGCGATCAGAAGCTAGGATTCCAGCCAGCATGGCAGTGGGAATCTGAATCCTTGATGTATATACATGACTGTAGATGAGGTGGGCATTAACCTTGAAGGGTTTTAAAAGTTATCGGAAGTTGCATAAAATGAGAGCTCCAGTAAGAAAGGTTTGCATTAGCTATGTTTGAGGCAATGAACAAAACAAAGATTTGTACAAAACTGCCTAGAAATATTTTAGGTCAATTTAAAGGAGACAAGTTTAAATATGATTAAGAAAGAGGAGGCAAAATTTCTTTCCTCAAAGGGATACATAAACATCTTGCCAGCATCGGTGTCAGTAGCGGGGGTCGGGAGGCTGAGTGGGACTTAGGAACTGATGTTTTTGAGGATTGATATGTCTGCCTTTTCACCTCAAAAATCAAAGTCAAAGATTTTTTCCTGTTATAGCAGGTGGACCTCTGTGGACTTAGGATGTGCACCATAGACAGGGCGTGTGGAGACTCATGATGTCTGCTGTGCCTTGCCCTGGAAGCAAAGACAGACAGCTCTGTCTCCAGGGAAACTTTACTGTTTCTTTTCATCAGCATCCAAAAAAGTGTCTATACTTAAGAACTTATTTGGAGCAGGTTTGCTATTTAAGAACATAGCTTTCGGTTTTTGTACTTTATGCTGGTCTCTGAAGCTTGTATCACTATCTCCCTCTCTATCTCTCTTCTCTTCGCAGATGGTTTCAACAGCTTGAGCTCGCCTCTTTGCAGATGATGCCAGATGCTCTGTCTCTAACAGGCAGCTTTAGTTCCCTCTCACCCACGTTCACACAAACAGATGATACCAGGTGCCCCCTCAACTCCAGTCTCACCCAAATGAGTGCAAATACACACACCCAAGCAATGCAGTAGATCTGCATATACCAAAAAAGTGAAGCCAGGTATGTTTTCACAAGCTAGGACTTTCTGGAAGAACTTAATCTTTCAGTGGCTCCTCCAATGTCTAATCAATATTTACTTTTTTCCTCCTTTGCACCTATTTCTTCCTCTTTCTAAATCAATTGTAAATGTATTAGAATTTAATACTTGAGACATAAAGGGCTAGTATAAGGTAGTTTAGTTTATACACAAGTCACAGATTTACAATAAGGTCATTTATAAGGTAAATATTTATCCCATTTATTTCTGGATCTGTTAAATGTGTTTATTCAACAGTTATTGGGAAACTAATAAACCCACCTTTTATTTTGATGAAACAAATCATGTATATACAGCATTTCCTGTTGAAATATATATATATTACCACTAAAAGCTGTAAAGAAGTTTTATGTTTTACTGCAGAAATACTGCGAAGTTAAAAATGTATTTCTAGCTGACATTTAGTGCCCACTAAACAGTACCTACATCATATCTACTATTATTGTAAAAAATGTACAACTGTAACTGAAAGATTTGAAGGAAAATCTTCCTCTGCTGCCAATTTCTTTATTTTATATCCTTTCAACACTTTGCAGATGTCAGCCAAACCCTGGATGCCAGTTGTTCTCTAACTGGTGGACAAAGACAAGTGATATTTTGAAACATATTAAACAGTAACATTGGTTATCTTTTCATCTTGTTGCATTTTGTTCTGCAGGTGGTCCTACTTCTCCTCATGTTCATATATACAACAAAATACAAAGCACTAGAACTGGTGAGCCTATTAGGCTCTGCACAGCTGTAAGAGCCCAAGCACGAACATCAGATTGCAGGACTGAGGGATTTAGGTTCCGATATTACAAGCTTCAAAGGACCCAAATCTTCCAGTGTGGTGCTCACTACAGGACTGGTTTTGCTGCAAAAATGACTTGCTTGGCACACCCAGAATACACAGAATTCTATAGGAGTGTAGAAGAATTCCTTGATAAAATGGAGATTGTGCACTCTTTAAAAGGCAAACCCAGAAAATAAATCTTGGGATGGTGTATAATGAGTAATTAATCCTAGAAAATGCAATCAGTCAAATAAAAACAGGTGAGAGGCTTCTATAGCCTCTAATTTTCTTATTGTGGAATGCAGGTTTTCCTTTAAAATATTTTGCATTTTATCCTCTCTTAAAATATATTGTGTGGCCTATAAAGTATTATTTCAGGTGAAAAATTATTTACTCGAGGAGCACTGAATATTTTCTCAAATACTATGAATAAATTGCCTAATGTTCTGTGAAGCTTATCACTGATAATCCTATAATTCAATACAGAAAGATGTGAACAAGATGCTTTATATTGCCTGGCTTTGTTCAGAAAATACATTTTTTATTCTTTCCAGTGTTCTGGACGTGCTTTAGCATTATTGGAGGGTTAGTCTTAGAAGAGCATTAGACATTTCTGATAGTCACTTTGAGTAAGCTGATCAGCACCAGTAAAAGTGTCTAGGAGGAAGCACCTTTAGAATACAAAAAGTAGTACTGAAGCAGAAGAAACAAAATGTGAGAGACAGAAAGAATAGTACAGTGCCAAAGAACAGATATAAAGTTAGGGGTAGTTCAAATCAAAATAGTAAATTCTTAATATGAATGCCCAAATGGTTGCTAGCGTTCAATCTCTTTCCTTCTTGCTCTGTGATAACAGTGATTCTGATTTATTTTCCATTATTATACCTGTGCCTATGGAGTGGAAGTGAGATACTCAGTGCAGGAAAGTGGTATTTTTGTATGCCTTTGCTTTACTTAATGCATATGGGTTTATTTTAGTCACAATTTTGCCAGACCATGAAAAGAGCCATCTGGAACACATCTAATTTGGACTCTCAAACCTAGATCAAGAGAAATCTAAAAGTTATGGACTGTTTGAATCAGTTTTTCCTCTGTCAGAGCAAAGTATTGGCTTAGAAAGTGTCCTAGGGCCTTCTTGAAAGCATCGGAGGGTCTGAGCATACACCCGTTTAAGCATATCATCAGAGACTTTATGCTATGTGTGCACGTAATATACAGATGTTTTAAATGGATGCCTTGGTCTAGGTTTGCTGGGCTTTTGCAGACCACCTGAAGATATGCAATAGTTGCAACTTGTTTAGTGTCAAACCTTAAACACACAGTTTATGAAATGTTTTTCAAAGCAGGGCTTTTTGGTCTAATTATTTTGGTCTATACAGTAAGGTTGTAGTGAGGTCAGAAATACTGCAAGTGATTGCCTTAGCACTGGGATATTCTAAACCAGAGATCTTCCTTCTATTCCACACGTATCAAATTCAAAACTATTATACACAATTATCTCTTCTTGTATGAGTGAAACATGTCAGTGTTGTTGTTCCCCTGAGATTTTGAAAATAGCAATTTCAGTGCCTAGTGACATGAAAGTGTCCAGAAATGATCCAAAAGGTAAGCATCAACTTAATGAAAAAAATATAGACCCCTGATCACTGGAGATGTTTTAGAGCAGGCTGGATAGTTGAATTTCTCTCTTGTTCCAAAAATGTTTAGATCTTGATTTAATAAATTTATCTCTCCTGCAAGGGAACCCACTTCTCAAAATGCTAAAACCGTTATTGTGGGACTCAATAAATTTTTGTTACTGTTGATGATGAATTATTTGGAAATCATCAACCTGAGGCTATTCTAGCTCAATAAAGATTGCAATGTTTTTTGTGGTTTTTTTAGTTTACTGGCTTTTCAATGACTGGAGTATGAGACATGGTAGTATTCATCATAACTAGTCTTTATGCTCATCAGATATGATACATTTTGGATTTAGGAAAAAAAAAAAAAATTATACAAGACATGAGTCTTCTTGGAAACAAGTGTATAAAACTTGCTCTTAGTTACACATTGTGCAAGATAAATATCTTTAACCAGCAGTGAATCCAAGCAATCTTAATAGCACAGATGTTGGTCATTGCATAAAAACTGTAGGCAACCATTCAAAGAAAACTCATAATCACCTCCTGGAATGACGATATAAAAATTGGCAGTGATGATGTGTAGAAGAAAGCGAGAGGGTGTGAAGTAACGGTAATCTTCTATAAGAAAACAGCAAATGGAGAAAGGTTACAAATGTGAGCTTCTGTTCACAGAAAGATTATACATAAAATCTAGTGAATGACTGATGATGTGGTGAAAGGACCATTACCAAAGGGAGGGAAAAAAAAAGAAGGAAAAAAAAACAGGGCTGGGGAGGAGCAAGAACTGTATCTGAATCACCTAGGGCTGAGCATTGGGAGTAAATTTTCGCAGTCATTTATAGTCTGAAACATTTGAACAGAGATGGCTGTGCTGTCTTTGTAGAAATGCAGTATATAGAAATACCGAAATTGTGATGTTTCTCAACAACCGTTTTACTGTTGGCTCCCATCGGTTGTCTTTGTTAGAGACTCAGTCTATTTTGGAGTAGTTTGCCTCAAGTTTTAGTCCTTTGTAGAGCTGTACCAAAGAGTCAGAACCTGTCTAGAGAGGGAAATCAATGAAGTATTTAGAACAATGACAACATCTAGGTTCTGTTTCTAATGAGTGTGACAGTGCAACTTCCTTTACTTTATGCTCTTCTTAGTCAACATGTGGCTAAAAAGTTACCAATTACATTATTGGCTTCTCGAAAACCGAGAGAGTGACTCTAAGATTTGTGTCAAAAGGTAACTCTGCAAAAGAAATCTTAGTCCTCTGTACAAATTTTTCAAGCCTATTTTCTTAGGAACTCTAGATGAAAACTTGATGAAATGTCAAGTCTTCACAGGTTTGCCCTTAATGAGCAAAACTTCAATTATACTTCAAGGCATTCTGCTTCTTTGAGGCTTTTTTTTTTCACTTCACTTGAAACTCTCAGTCTCCAGCCGTTAAAGGCATGTTTCAGAGACCTGGGAGATATTATAGATTTTTCTTTGCCAAAAAAAGATCACTACCTTTGGGCAAGGTGTGAATACTAGATTACTGCATTTTTTTACTTCCAACTTCTAATTCTTCTGCGTCCTAAATCTAGGTGACTTACTCTTTTACTCGTACTAAGTACAAATATTGAAAAATTATAGATGCTACCTTCCTTACAATGTTAGTTATGCCTCACAAATAACATTAATAAAGCCAAGGTGCTTATCCAGGTTTATATTGATGCAAATAACAAGAGGGCTTGTCTGTGGTCCAATTCATTGACTGTATATTTTTGCACAAACTTGAAATTTCCTTAAGACAATAATTAGGTAAATACAAATTATTATTTTATTCAAAATAATACAGCCTTGTTTTTATCTACTTACTATGTCACATGAAGAATTTAATACGGCTTTTAAGAAGTTTTTTCTTGTAATTTTAAATTTAAAAGTGCCTGCAATATATTATATCATACACAAGAAAATATCATGTAGATATTAAATAAGGTTAAGAATTTGGAAACAATTGCAGCTACTTTTCTTTCCCCATTGAGTGTATTTGTTCTTAATGGAGGAGCATTAACTGACTTTTCAAATTATTTCAAATGATCATTGAACATCTGAGGAAATGCACAGAAACACTGACATTTGTTCTTGCAGTGTCAGTGACTGACTGCAAATTTGAAGTGTTAAAAAGGATCTGAATTCAAGTCAAATCAGTTTGCAATGTTAGAAGTATAAGGATTGGAAGATATGACCTGGGAATTAGATACTGGGAAAAAATTAAAATATTTATTATAAGAAATTTTAAAAGGAGAGAGATAAAAAACATTTTTTTTTTCACCAAGAAGACAATGGAACAAATTCCTTTTTTGATACTTACCTCATAATAATGTAGATGTGAGGAACATCAACTGTCAGAAGAAGGGTTTTGTGGGGTTTTTTTTCCCCATTTTTTTCTAAATTGCATTGTTACTGCTTACAGAAGAGACAAGCGTCTAGCAGGCAATAAGACAAACTTCCAAGATGAACAGTGTATTTCCAGGACTTTGTATTGTGCCCTTGTTGCAAGACTAACCACAGTTACAGAGTGTGACTAACAAGAGACTCTCTGGTGCATAATAACATTAATTAGATGGTGCACTTAAACAAGAGTGTATTCTATTTTGAATATATGAGAAATTTTCTGCCTTCTCACACCATAAAGACACTGGTAGAAAATCTGAATGTGTGCACAACATCAAAGGGAAGAAAAAAAGAATAAATTCCCTCCCATCTCCAAAACATCCCAAAACTCGTCTCTCACAAGAGCTACTTCATGTTTAAGTAAAGAAATGAAAAGAAAGTCACAACACAGAACTGTATTTTCAATAGTCCCTCATTTTTTGTGTAGGAAGAAGGGCATCCTCTTTGTGGTTGCAGTGTGTGCAAGACGTTTGTGAGTCTTTTTGCTCTGACTGGAATTACATATTCAGAGGAAGGCAAAGCAATTAAAAAACTACACACAGAATCATTGCAGTTTAGAAGCTGATAGGCATTGAGAAATTTTTTTATGGCCTTTACAGGGAAAGTATGGCAATTTACATGTGTTACAATTCTTTTTCCCTTTCTGAAGAAAACCTATAAAAATATTACTTTATACGTTCCAGAAAGGTCTTGAAAGAACAAAACAAAAGAACTGTAATTCTCCATAGCCTGATGTTCAGCTCTAACACATCTTACTTTTGTTGTTGACTATGATTTAAAAACTTATTAATAATTTTTGAAATTGTTGGTTTTATTTAAAAAAAAAGAAGAAAAAAAGAAAATATTCTAACCGTTGCCTGATGAATTAGAATATTGATTTGTTCTTTGTAAAAATATGTTATATCATACGAAAGGTTCTTCTAATCATTCTTATCTAGATTAATAGAAAAGTGTCTAATTTACATTAGCCTTTCTTTCAATTTTATATTATTCAAGTTGTTTTCAGATTAATATTTCTAACCTTTAACAAATTTTTGATTTTTACACTTCAATATATCTTGTCCTATTATATCCTCTCATCAAAATTTTAGGACACAGAAGATAAATCTCATTCTTAAAATACAGTATACAAGACATGAAATGCAGGTAACAAAGTAGTTGTAAATTTGTTGTCAATATGATATACATAAGGCTTTTAGATTTCCACCGGTCTAGAAAACTAGAGGAACTTCTTCAAGGTCTCAGCAAATTTTTGTTTTCTCTTCCAGTGGCATACAGGCATGCTACATAAGGTATGATTTTCTAGGATTTTCTTTCTTAGAGGTATCACAGAAATATTCCTGAGCTCTGGTAGAAACTGTTGCATATTTTGCTCTTTTGAATGTTAGCTCATTTAGTAAGGTATCTATGTATATTCTAATATTTACCTTTCTTTTTCATATGTTATAAGAAAAAAGAATAGGTTGTAAAACAGAATAAGATACAAAGACAATTAGGATTCCATAAAGAGGAAAACATTTTACGATTACAACAGAAGGCATACGAGATATCTGGTCTTTGGTTACCAGGGTTGGCAAATGACACATTCAAAAAAGTGAAAATAAAAGTCTCATTAAGAGAAAAACGAATCAAAAGTTTAGATAACATAACCAGAGATGCAAGAATCTCAGAATACTGTTTAACTTGACTGAAAATTTATTAGGTAGTATACCTGTAACTGGCTACCCTTCTATAAAATTTGGTTTAAGTACGTCTAAGATAATGAATTTTTGGGGAAGCATGGATCCGAGAAGACCTGTCTTGTCTTGTGTCTTCCAAAACTCCTGTCAGGCAAAATATTTGATTTCATTTGCAACTGTGGAAATTTTCAGTTCTGCAGAACAAGCATTTGCTGCTATAAAGTCTGCTATGATAAAACAATCTGATGTAACAAGTAGATATAAATGAACATATTCAGACTTTTTCCCCATCAGGACAGTCAAACAATGGGACCAGTTGTGCAGAGAGGTTGTGCAGTCCCCTTCATTGGTGGTTACACAACTAGCTAAAGTCCTGAGCAGCCTGGTGTGATCCAATAGCTGACTCTGCCTTGTGCAGGGGCGTGGCCTAGAGACCTCCTAAGGCCACTTCCAACTTAAATTATCCTATGATTCTTTGATTCTTTAAAATTCACCTGTGACCTCCAGGTACATCTACATATCATAGAATCATGGAATAGTTTGGGTTGGAAGGGACCATGAAAGGTCATCTAGCCCAACCTCTCCTGAAATGAGCATGGTCATCTTCAGCTAGATCAGGTTGCTCAGAGCCCCATCCAACCTGATCTTAAACATTTCCAGGGATGGCATATCCACCATGTCTCTATGAACCTGTTCCAATGTTTCACCACCCTCATTGTAAATATTTTTTTCCTTGTATCTAGTCTAAATCTACCCTCTTTTAGTGTAAAGCCATTATCCCTTGTCCTATTGCAACAGGCCGTGCTAAAAAGTTTGTCTCTGTCTTTCCTGTAGGCCTCTTTTAAGTAGTGAAAGGTCACAATAACATCTCCCTGGAGCCTTCTCTTCTCTAGGCTGAACAACCCCAACTCTCAGCCTGTCCTCATAGGAGAAGTGCTCCAGCCCTCTGATCATCTCCATGGCCCTCCTCCAGACCTGCTACAACAGCTCCATGTCTTTCCTTTTCTGAGAGCTCCAGAGCTGGATGCAGTACTCCAGGTGGGGTCTCATGAGAGTGGAGTAGATGGGCAGAATCACCTCCCTCCACCTGCTAGTCTTGTTTGTTTTGATTTGGTCCAGGATGCCATTGGCCTTCTGGGCTCTGAGTGCACATTGTTGGCTCTTGTCCAGCTTTCCATCCATCAGTACCCTCAAGTCCTCTGGATGGCATCCCATCTCTTAGGTGTGTCAATCGCACCACTCAGCTTGGTGTTTTCCATAAACTTGCTGAGGGTGCACTCAATCCCACTGTCTATGTCATTGATGAAGACATTAAATACTACTGGTCCCAATACAGACCCCTGAGGAACACCACTTGTCACCTATCTACATATTTTTGGTACGAGACAACACAGCTATGCCTGATTCTTGCATACTTAACCCCATATGTCAATATCTGCCCACTTTCTTTTGCTTCAAATCTCTTAAAACGTAACAGCATAAAGTACTTCCTGACTATTGCTTCAAAATTTTCTCTATTCGCCCTGAGTGTAGAGCCACTGACATAAAATGGCTAGAGGGCCTGTGATTTTCATTTTGATGCTTCTCAGTTTGTTTCAGTCTTTGGAAATGGAAACATGAGATAAAAGTATCCAAATTATTGTGTAACTTAACTCTGAAATAAAGTACTTTCACATAACATGTTTTTATTAATGTTGTTTCAGTAATTGTTTAAATTGTCTTCATTTCCTCCTTAGACTTCATCAGCCTGAGTATGTCTGAAGTGTCTGTACTCCAAATCCCCACCTGGACACACCCCTGAAGATAAGAAATTAAAGACTGCTATATGCTAGTACAAGTAAAGCTGTCTTCTTCAATGTCTCCGGCTTTTTGGACCATTCCCGAATCTCGTCAACTTACTATCAGTAGAGGATACCTGCCTCTTTAACTAACTCAAATTCCAGTCAATATAGCCCATTGAAGAAAGCAGTTGACTTTGAACAGGCAATTCCCCTAACTTAATAGTTAAAGTGAAGACAAACTTTATATTGCCTCCTCAAGCTGAGTCCCTCAGCCAAGTTGGTGGTGCCTCTGGGAAAACATATTTAAGAAAGGGAAAACACTGTATGGCAGTGAGAAATGAAAGAGAAAAAAGTGTGAGAAACAACCCTATGAATACAAAGGCCACTGAAGAAGGAAAGGGAGAAGGTGGTCTATGCACTGGAGCAGAGATTTTCCTGCAGCCTGTGGAAGTTTTGGAAGAGGCCATGAAGGATCAGGTATTTCCCTGCAGCCTGCAGAGAGAACTACACCAGAAAAGATAGCCACACTGTAGCCCATAGAGGGCCCCATGCTGGAGAAAGTGGATATATCCTAAAGGAAACTGCAGCCTGTGGAGAAACCACATGAGCAGGATTCTGGAAGGAGCTATGGCCTGTGGAGAGGAGCCCATGCAGGAGCAGGTTTATTCTGAAGGACTGCAGCCTATGGAGGACCCATTCCAGAGCAGGGGAAAATTGTGAGAAGGAGGGAGTGGTAGAGAGGAACTGTTATGAACTGATCATAACCCTTCAGTCCCCATCCCTCTGCACCACTAACGTTAGGGAGGAAGCAGGAGGCAGGCAGGGAGGGGAGGAGGTAGAAGAGTCAGAAATAAAGGAGTCAGGTTGATTCTGGGAAAAAGGGGTAGAGGTTGGGGGAAGGTGTTTTAGTTTTTGTCTTTGTTTCTTACTATCCAAATCTATTTTAAAGAGGAATGAATTAAATTAGTTTTCCCCAAGCTGAGTCTGTTTTGCCCATGATGGCAATTGGTAAGTGATCTCCCTGTCTTTATGTTGACCCAACAATTTTTTCATCTTATATTCTTCCCCTGTCCTGTTGAGTGGAGTAAGAGAGCAGCTGGGTAGGCATCTGGCAGCTGAGCTAAAGTCAACCAACCACAGCTCCATCACTTAATTATGAAAACACTTTTTTACTTTCAGTGGTCAAATACTGGTACACATTTCCCAGGGAAGTTGTGGAATACCCATCCTTGGATACATCCAAAACCTCTCTGGACACGATCCTGGACAACCAGCTCTAGCTGACCCTGCTTGAGCAGGAACATTAGAGTAGAAGATCTCAAGAGGTCCCTTCCAACCTAAACAATTCTGTGATTTTGTGAATAGTTAAGTATCATTGCCAGGAATTACTGAAAATTCTTCAGCAATTATTTCCCTGGGGATGTACTGGTTTTGGTTGGGATAGAGGTAATTTTCTTCATAGTAGCCTGTATGGTGTTATATTTTGGACTTATGGACTAAGTTTTGAAAGGCAATGAGGGGTTAGGATACTCAGATCATTTTCTTCCAAGGGTTTGGGGAATATAGTTCTCCAAGACATTTTTAGATAATTCCAGATCATATATCTCTGACCAAAGCAAGAAGTCTCATTAAAGTAACAGTGAGAATCACAGAATCACAGAATTGTTGGAAGGTGTTGGAAGGGACCTTTGGAGATCATCTAGTCTAATCTCCCTGCCCAAGCAGGTTCCCCTCAGTCTAAGAAGACCGTTTATCTTCCTGCTTGCTCTGTGAGAAAACAGTTTTGATTGAAAATGTGAAGAATACTGTTCACAAATTTATTCCACTGTGACTGAAGGAAAGACTTGATAGGTGGAAGAAGAAAACCTGTCTCTGCAAAGGTATTATAAAGAAGTTTGTTGCATTGTAAAACATGAAAAGGGAATAAAGCTTGTACATCTCTACATTTTGAACTAATAACATTTAAAAACATCAACAGGTGGCATTATCCAGACACTCTACTGAGACACAAATAAAAAGAAGAGGAAACAGGACTTTTGGGAGGCTTGGGGTACTGGGTTTTGGGTTTGAGGGGGGTTTTTTGGTTGTTGTTTTTTTTGTGTGTTGTTCTTTGGTTTTTTTTAAAACTAGAGTTTAATAAACACATATAACATTCAACTGCTGTAATAAAAGCAGTTGACAAGTAATTGCAAAGGCAAAGTCCTAGGAATAATTTATCATATTTATGTCTGCTTTGTTTACTAAATTCCCAGAAAATCATCTGTGAAGGTGAAGCCTCACTGATTGCAGGTTTTAATTTTTTGGTGATTGTTCAAATAATTAAAACCAGATGTAAATGTAAATGAAGCATTAGGTTAACACTAATATAAATTTCTCAGTCATATTTCAAGCTAATTGATATTCAGCTAATTATGAGCTATAGCAACATCGGTGCCAATTATTGTAAGGAATTAGCACATTGGGTTACTCCTACAAAAAGAGGTAATTTTTCATTACTTCTGTTGAATATAAGCAAAGCAATGTGTTAAGTCAGTTTTTAACATCTTCATTAATAATCTGGAAAAAACAGAAGTGGCATATTAATTAAACTTATGTACATGCTTAAGCCAACAGCCTATTGTTGACATTTAGAAGGAAAGTAAGGAAATGAAAGGTGACACAAACTTTAAAGTGACTGTCTTATGTAAAATTATTTATAATGTTAATAATATTTTAAAATAATATGGAGAATTAATCAAAATTCAACAGTTACTGTTGAATTGTTGAAAAGGAACCACTCTGGGACATAAAAAAGATGTGGCTTCATAAGATAATTCAGAGAGGAAGAGCACTCAGTACATCCCTAGTCCAATTCCCTGCTAAAATTAGGGTCAGCTCTGAGATCCAACCAGGCTGCTCAGGGCTGTGTCCAGTCAAACCTTGCAAACTACCAAGGACAGGGACTGTGCAACCTCTCTGGGAAAGCTGTTCCCATGTTTGTCTGTCCTCATGATGTTTCAGTCTGAAACCCTCTCTTTTCAGTTTATTCCCACAGTCTCTTGTTTTAACGCTCTGCACATCTCAACTCTTCTCAAATTAGCTTTGGTAGTCTTCATCAACTGTAAAGTAAGGAAATGGGAAAGGAACATTTTTTGTGTATTAACTAATATGTAGAGATTTCAAGTAAAAGTTTGTGCTAAATTGAGTTTTCTGAGTGAAGCAAGAAAAGAAATATAAGAAAAGGAAGCCAAAACATCTTAAGGTTTCTAATTAAAATGCTTTTTCAAGTTCCCAAAATAGATGATTCATGTGGGTGTGGGTGTGGGTGGAAAACTTTGAAAAACTTAGGAAAGAAGAATATAGGCTTTGTCAAGAAAGGGTCAGAATGGACCTACCTTCCCCAGATGTAAACAACAGCATCTCTTCTACTGCTGACAGCTCTTAGGGTTCTCTCTGTGAAGCCCTGCTCCTCCTAGGAAAGTACCCTCTTATGGCATAAATAAGAAGACTGAGACATTTTAAGATCCCTCCTACATGTACACACCCTCTTGCCCCATGCACTTTCTTATATGAGGACCTACAAAGAGGACTTGGGCTTCGAACACATCTGTGCCCTGCTTGCAGCATGTACAAGGACATTTTCAAATCAAGCTAAAATGTGCTAGGTAAGGAGAAACTAAGCCTGGGAAAAGCAGGCTTAGTTTCCCTAAGCAAGGAAAAGCTCTGTGAAGAGTTAATATGCAATTCTGTCTGTCTAAAAGCACACTGCAAAATTAAGTATTACACTGGGATCTCTCTTAAATGCTTATGTTTATGTTGCCCAACATAGAATTACAATATCTTTTTTGCTTGAACATTGAATGGAAAAATAATATGTGATAACGTAGTTAAGGAAGCATGTGCAAAAGGAGATAGATTAAAGAAAAGTTGTTTGCACAGGAAATAATTTCTTCTCTTCAGAATTCTGCTTCGCCAAATAAACAATAATCTTTTTATTCAGTACTGTTGGTCATTTGTTCTAATATGGTATGACTTTTCTGAAAACATATTTATAGTTAGGAGTGCTTTACTGTCACATGATTATTAGGATAACTGATTTTTCAGCTCAATGAACAAAAGTATGTATTCAGAGAGAAGATTTTCAGATAGACGTCTTTTGGATCACTTGGGAGAAAGAAAATTTGTTTCACTCTAAATAAAACAAAAGTTCTGTATTTAGAAAAGAAGTCAAATCCATCTGTCATCCATAACAAGAAAATGAATGGTCTTTCCTCATTCCTTTTGATTGCTTGAAAACCTAGACAACTCAGATGAAATTCCTTTTCTTTTTTTTGTCTTCTCTTTTTATCAGATTTATACAAAACTAGTTTAAAATTTTATTAGTCATTCAATGTCACCAATGCATAGGTAGTTTGTAATGCTTCTAAATCTTGAACTGACAGACCATTCATTGAGACTGTTCTAGTTCAAACCATTCGCTGTCCCTGAGCCTGTGAGACCCCTGAGAGAGCCCTGAATATCCCTGTCTTATCTTCCCAAGTTCTTTCCCCTCAACAATTTATTTTTTATTGGGTTACTTGTAATTATTTTAAATATATCACACAGTTATTAATTTTTACCAAAGGTCATAATTAGCAGCTGTCTACAAGCACCATTAGGACACTTAGCTTATGTTCGCGTTTAGATCCTTGCTCTAATGAAAAGCCGTTCTAAGGGCAACAGCTCCAAAAAAAGGGTCTGAGAAGCAACTGCACTTGGCCATTGCATAGGACATCCTTCAGTTTCTGGATACCAGGCAAGCAGGAGAATTGCATCATGCTGAAGGAGAACCTGAGGATGGAAAGCGCACACATTTAAGAAAAGAAAGACTTAGGTACTAGAGAGAAGGAAAAGACCTCTATACTCATGAAGAGGGTTGAGACCATCAGAGTTTTGTCCTTCCAGGATTCCCATTTTGACATGAGAAGACATGGGGAGAGGATGCCTCACAAGAGCCTGGTTCATCAGGTTCATGGTCTGCAGAGGAATCTGGCACAGTTAAGATTCACCTGCCAGAAGTCAGTTGACCTTCTAATGAGATGTAACTTCTGGTAATAACAGGAAATGGTTTAATAAATAACTTCCTCCCCCCCCCATCCCCCGCCCCCCACCCCAAATTAAGACAAGCTAACAAAAGCTGACAAAAGAGAAATGGAAATTATGAAAGTTTAAAAAGAAAAGAGAGAGGATTTTACATTCAGATAGGAAGAGGAGAATTTGTATTAAAAAGCCAAAGAGAAGTCATTAGCCTCCTTGCATGATTGGTGACCATGATTTGAGAGGAAAGGGGAACTGCTGCTGTGTCATTGCTTATTCATTGAAATGGAACGATAGCAAAGTAGGCAGTGTCATCTACTGTCTTTGTTTCCATCTCTTCTTCTAGAATGAATCTAATAGCCTCTTGTAGTCACAGGAGGTGGATGATGACTCTGAGAAATATTGTCTTGTGACAGGAGGTAGACCTAGGTCAAGAGTCAAAGGTCCTCAGCCCCGAACTTCTGCATCTAGCTCAATAATATGTTTCATTTGCAGGGCATTGCTACTTCAGGGGACAACAGAGACTTTGGAGGAGATCACTCCTACCTTTTGTAGTGTCAGAGCAGAGAGCAGTGAATCTCATTTGCTGCAAGCAAACGCTACCCCATACTGTGCAGGGAGTTATGAAATTTCTTATAATCCTCTGGCATGCTTGTGAGCCCTAGACTGTGCAGTACAAGTTTGTCACAGTCTTCATGCTCCTTAAGCTGCTCACCTAGCTCACCAAGCACTCAATTTTCTCTTTAAAGGTAGGCTGCTCAGCCACTTCTACCTGCTTTTTCAACGAGGCAGAAAAGAGAATACTCTGAACTGTCTGTCATCATTGGCATAGTCACAGCTGAAAGTTTTGGGTTTGTGCATAAAAGAGTAGCTCCAGTGAAAAAAATCACTTGTGTCTGGTCAAAAGTGCACCCTAACTCCTTCCAAAACAGGACAGCAGGACAAGGAGTGGCCATTCAACTAGGATCATCTACATAAAAGTATAACACATTTGATTACCCTTTGGTAGAAATTTCACAAATTCAGCCCAAATTAAATAAACTTCAAAGTAATTTTGGATTATTTTTTTTTAAGTAAACACTATATTCAGTTTTTTTCTTGAAATACTTCTAACTTTTACTTTAAAAAAATCTCAGAAATATATAGTTGAACTGTACTAGTAAGTGTGTCAAATATGAGTGTAGTTCGTGGTCTCCTAGTTCCTAGAATTCAGTCTTTCTCTATAAGTGAAACAAGCAATGCTGGTACGATGTTAGTAATGGAGGTATATCTACTTTCAGAGGTTCTGCTGGAGTAGGTATGTACCTGGGTAGATTGCAATACACCAGTAGAAGTTCTGTGGAACTTCAGTGGGAGTCAGTGGAAGTGTTATGAATTTTAGCCTAAAAGGATGTGAAAGCAGTTTGGCAAACAAGTCAAATGAACAATAAATTAAGCAAATTGCTTACTGTTGTCTGATTATTCATGACTTCAGAATAACACAGGGAATTCAAATTTAACCACCATAATGTGAGCACTGATAAAATGGAAGGAAGGGATTACAAGATCAAGGAAAGATGTTCACTTCAAGAGATACTGAATATGTGAATAGTCAGGTGTAAAGGTTACAGAGGGCAGAGCCAAGTGTCTAATACATATTATTATTTTAAAAGAGGATCTTTACAGTATTTTTGAGAAGTACCGTTATGAAGATGAACATAAGGAAATTCAATACAGCAAGAATATTTTTTTACAATTTAAGCCAGTGAAGGCTGCTTTGGCAAAGGGATGGATTGGATATGGCTTCTTCAACTTTCTGTCTCAAATGTCTGATATGTGTACTAATCAGTTGTGTCTAAATAAGGGTGTCATGACAGAGCCCGTAGATATCGTATATTGACCAAGCCGTTCAAGCTACTTTGTTTTCTGAAATTTCACTAGGAAAATTAAATAACCATTGAAAGAATAGCATCACTTCCATCAATGCCTATCTGCTTCTTAGAAGTATTGGAATTGGGTTATTCCAATGTCATTTCAATTCTTCTTTCTTTTTAAGAGAACTATCCCAAACAATTTGCTTAGAAAGTGAAATCTTCTTATTGCATTAAATTGTCTTTCCACATTATGCTGCTGTCAAAAAATGATGACTTATATAAGCCATCAAACATGGCAAATTTGTTTTCATTAGGACGCTTTTCAATTGTGTCTGTGTGTTGTTTCCTAATCTTCTTATACGTAACCTCTAGGAATTGCAGGGAGATGAGAGGCGCACAGATTGCCTGCTTGCTTTTTATTTCTTCTCCTGAGATTTCACTACTGCTTCCAGCAAGTTTAACATAATCTTTGTGCAAACAAATCTTCTCTTTTGTTTTACTAAGCCTTATCTATCAAGCCCATTTCAAGAGCGTGGATATGAACAATATAATGATATGTATTTTAAGATGTTATAAGCTATATACAGGACAAGAATACTAATGCATCTTATAGAAGCATATGGAAAGCCAGTGCCATATTGACATTTCATAACCCAGTTACAAGATGGTTCATTGATTTTCCTAAACTCATGCACAGAATGTATTATAATTAAGAAAGACCCCAAATATGAAGAAATTCTTTTAAATTCAGTATTAGAAAATGGTATAAAGAAGCAGATAAGCAAGCAGAAGGTTAAAATGATTTAATGCTAAGAACATTCACATCAGTGATATTTTAACTTTTTCAGTGTTATTGCTTTATAACTATATTAAGGTTTATTTGTGATCCGATAAATCCTTTAATTTATACCACAATCAGAATAATAGTTGTATTTCATGAATACAAAACAGGGCCAAAACATTCAAGAAAAAATCAAAACTGATAAACATGGTAAACAATAAACATAGCTTTTCTTCTAAATATCTGTTGTGAAAAACATTGGAGCAAAAATATTTATAATGTGAATATGCAGGATCTTCATCTATACAGTTCTGAAATCTTAGTGAGTTTGAATTCACATCAAATCAGATACTTTTATTCCCTCATATATATTATTTTTATATCATTTTTATTAGCAGATAAACTTAAAAAAAACATGCCCCTGGGGGTGGTAAAGCAAATTTACCCATTACTTTATAATGGAGATCCTCAAGGGGACTTCAAAGACTTTCAGAACCAGCACACTTTATTTCAGAAGCTTTAGAAAATGGTTTATGTTCATATTTAAGTCTTTCTATTTTTATTTTTTATTTTTCAAAAGGACCTTGCATATATTCTAGCTACCATTTACTCAATTCTTGACAGCTCCCTGGTTTAAAAGTATACTACATGTATATTCATAAAAAATAAACTGTATTTGGGCTAGGGAAAATATTTTTTATTGCATTTATATTTCTTTGTAAGTTTGGGGGATTTTACTCTTCATAAAAATGAGAGATTTATAGTACAGGCTGGTTCAAGGCACAGTGCTGACAGATGCTGTGCATTAACATCTCTATACATCTCTGCAAAAGGCACTACACTTCTGACTTACAACACCTCTGCTGCTCAAGTACTTGTTGCCTACATTTTCCCTGTGCCAAGGCTGTTAGATTTGTGTTGTGTGGTGGGTTTTGAACTAGCCAGCATTCCACTGAGAAGTACCTAAGATCACCAACCTAAATTTACATTTTCTCTAACCTGGAGGTAAAAATAATGTAAACCAAACATATTAGCACTCTCTTTGGCTACTTCAGTGACACTAGCAACTACACTAATTTTCAAAGTAAAGATACAACTACTGCACTTTCATACCTTCCTGGGTGTCAGTCAAACCTCCTCTGAATGAAGCATCTAAACTTGCTGTAAAAGGATGAAGGGCTTAGGAGCTTCTCTCCTTTCTGTAATAAAACTGGTGTTTACATGGTAAATCTAGGATTCCACAGAGACCTCATTCTTTATTTTGTTATGCCAGAAAAAGCTTTATTGTTTAAGTGTTGTGAAAAATCTTTGAGAGCAAAACTCTCTGGAGTTGAAGCTATGGGGCAAGAGGAGCTGCGAGAGTTTGGCACTTCCAGGCCCATGAAAGCCTTTGACACTGAAACTATGTCTTGTTGTGGAAAAATTAACTCTTCTCTTCTATTGTAGTTAACCCTTGAGAATCTGATTTCTGATTCTACTCGATACCTGAACCACCTAACCTGAAATGACAGCCAACATTTAAATACTCCAGATTCTAAATTTCAGCTAATCAGTGCAGAACAACTTTTTCAGAATTTATAAACCATTCATACAGAGATTAGAAAATTCCCTCTACTCAAAAGTTGCTACAATTTAGCTGCTTAATGTCCTTGCTGTATAGCCTAATTTCAGTGATACACACTGAGAAGATGCTTGGATAGATGGAAAAAAAACAGGTGAATATTTTTTACAGATCTGCAGCCTATTGATTTCTACAGGACAAAAAAGGAAAAGACGTATGTATCTGTGTAACAAACTCAGCATAAAGGAATTCCAGCCTCCCCTTCCAATTTAAAATATACAGGTTAAAACTTTGTGTGAGTTAATGTATTTGTCTGCTCACCAAACTCTCTTTAATAACCTATTCTGAGAATGGGGTTACATTTCCTCATTCCTCTTATTTCAGAAGAATTTAAAGTAGCCAATTGCAGAGCTCTGGCTCTTTCACTCTGTCTCAAACTCTCTTCAAGATATGCAGCACAGTTTATTTCTAGCAATTACTAAAGCTTTCCCTGACACCTTAAGCTGCATCCAGTTTAATCCACTCCAAAAACCTTAAATTTTCACTTGGTTCATCAGAAAGTGGATCAGGTTTATTCGCTTTACTCTGCAGTCTCATAACTCTTTTATTCCTTTTAAGATTAAGCTTTACTGGAGGGGAAGGGAGAAATCCAGGTGATTTCCCACAAATGATTCATGTGGTTTGTAAGATTCATTGAACATGCATTTAACTAAGGTACATAATTATGGAATAAAAATTTAGCCGAAGTACAGATCGCTGGCCTGTTAAGTTCAAAATGTAGAACTATTTCAATTCTATGAATTGCTTTCATTTGGCGGTCTATTTTTATTTTATTTTATTTTTTTCGGTGATCCATGGGAATGAAGAACATTAGCCCATCATATTTACTTGTTTTATTATGTTCAAGAAAAGGGATTGTGAACACAAGATGCAGAGTTTTTTAATTAATTTACAAAAAAATGGGTTTTTTCCTTGATTTTTAGAAAATTTACATACATATTTTCTTATTTTATACATGTATATCCCTGTCCCTATCCCTATCCCTATCCCTATATTCCTTGGTTTAGAACTTAGAAAATTTAACAGAAAATAATGACATTATGTCATCAATGAAATTGACATGTAGGTATTTTCATTTTATTACTTCTACATAAATATAAGGGCATACTGTAAAAGTGAATATTTAGTTTACCCTTATGGTCAGCATTCCTACTGCTAGGCTACATATCAAACTCAATTACATTTCATTCCAGATTATTGCAGGGAATGTTTTTTCACTCACATTTGGTGGACAGACAACAGACTAAGTTAATCTAGTTTTAAACTAAAAAATTCTTCTCTTTAGGGCTCTGCTCAGACAGCTTCCTGCCACCAACTTGAGATTTGACATTTTGCTGGCACTCCAAGCTGCACACCAAGGCTGTCTGTGTGAGAGTTCCTGGCACTTCACTGTATGGATCAGTTCCTGTGCAATCTAACAGCATGGTGTAATCTTTTATGAAATGTTTCTGGTAGAGAAAAGGATTGATTTACAGCAATAACTGCATCTTTCCCACATCTTCTCTCCTGGAGGGTCTGAATGTCAAAGGTACGAAGAAAAGTGTCATGGATATTAACATTATCTTAACAGAGAGGCAGAGATGAACTAGTCACCTTTTATTTTCATCTGTACAGTAATGACTGAGTAATTTTTAATGTAAACTACATTTAGAAATCATAATATATCTTTTAGAAACATAACTTCAACTACATTGTTAAAATTAAATATATAACTGTTTATTGGGGGATAGCTTAAGGGAAGGGATGCCATCCAGCAGGACCTGGACAGGTTTGAGAGGTGGGCCCATGTGAACCTCCTGAAGTTCAACAAGGCCAAGTCCAAGGTCCTGCACCTGGGTTGGGGCAATCTCAAGCACAAATACAGGCTGGGCAGAGAATGGATTGAAAGTAGTCCTGAGGAGAAGGCCTTGGGGGTGTTGACTGATGAGAAGTTCAACATGAGCCAGCAATGTGCGCTCACAGCCCAGAAGGCCAACTGGATCCTGGGCTGCATCAAAAGAGGAATGGCTAACAGGTCAAGGGAGGTGATTCTGCCCCTCTATTATGCTCCTGTGAGAACCCACGTGGAGTACTGCGTCCAGCTCTGGGGCCCACAACATAAAAGGGACATGGACCTACTCAAGCAGGTCCAGAGGAGGACCACAAAGAGGGCTGGAGCACCTCTCCTATGAAGACAGGCTGAGAGAGTCGGGTTGTTCAGCCTGGGGAAGAGAAGGCTCCTGGGAGACCTTATAGCAGCCTTACAGTATTTAAAGAGGGCCTACAGGAAAGATGGGGAGGGACTCCTTATCAGGGAGTGTAGCAATAGGTTGAGGGGTAACAGTTTTAAACCAAAAGAGGGTAGAGATATTAGGAAGAAATTCTTTACTGTGAGAGCGGTGAGACACTGGAACAGCTACAGGTTGCCCCAGGAGGTTGTGGCTACCCCATCTCTGGAAGTGTTCAAGAACAGGCTGGATGGGGTTTTGAGCAACCAAGTCTAGTGGGAGGTGTCCCTGCCCATGGCAGGGAGGTTGGAACTAGATGATCTTTAAGGTCCCTTCCAACTATAAAGGGAGTTTAGGTATTTAGCAGATATTCAGGCATATTGATATCAAAATGTAGGTGTCTATCTCAGATTGAACCCTAAAGCCTACACTGTAAATATCTGGATGCAATAATCTTAAACTAATCCCAACATGTCTGCATCTGGAGCAGAGTAATCCTATCTTCTTCCTGTCTTTCACACACACTTCTATGCATAGCCTTGGAAAGAAACGTTTATCTGACAATGTTTCAATGACTGCAAATTTTCAGTGTTCATTAATAAGCAAGTTCACATATTAGGAAAAAAGATAGCTGTAATAAGGAGGAAAGGCAGCTGAAAAATGGGCCAATCCAGGCAGGGCTGTAAAGTTGAAAACATATTTTGTTTTCAATGAATTGCAAAGAAGCTTCCCATTCCATAAATAAACAAAGATGGATAGGGATTTGTTTATGCTTTTTGTGAAGTGATTCTGGAAAGTTTATTGCGTAGACTTAAAAATGGCACCAAATGGGAACCTCAACAGTGAATAAAGTAAATAGAAACTCAGCTGTGCAGGAGACTACCAAATAGGCATATTTCCTTTAGTTTATGCAGAAGACAAAATGTATTTTTAAGACTTTCGTCAGTTTCACCAGCTGTTGTGAATTGCTTTCTTCTTTAAACCACTTATTTTCTATTTCCTATAGCTTTGATACAAATTACCTTATTTTGTAGCCTACTGGTTTTGGTTCACAGATTTCATAGAATCATAGAATCATAGGGTTGGAAGGGACCTCTGGAGATCATCTAGTCCAACCCCCCTGCCAGAGCAGGGTCACCTTAGAGCAGGTTGCACAGGAACGCGTCCAGGTGGGTTCTGAATGTCTCCAGAGATGGAGACTCCACCACCTCTCTGGGCAGCCTGTGCCAGTGCTCTGCCACCCTCAAAGCAAAGAAGTTCCTCCTCATGTTTAGGTGGAACTTCCTATGCTCAAGTTTGTGCCCGTTACCTCTTGTCCTGTCCCAGGGCACCACTGAAAAGAGCCTGGCCCCATCCTCCTGACACCCACCCTTTAAGTATTTATAAGTGTTGATAAGGTCCCCCCTCAGTCGTCTTTTTTCCAGACTGATGTGACCCAAATCCCTCAGTCTTTCTCCATAAGAGAGGTGTTCCAGTCCCCTAATCATCTTGGTAGCCCTTTGCTGCACCCTCTCCAGCAGTCCCCTGTCCTTCTTGAACCGGGGAGCCCAGAACTGGACACAGTACTCCAGATGCGGCCTCACCAAGGCAGAGTAGAGGGGGAGGATGACCTCCCTCGACCTGCTGGCCACACTCTTCTTGATGCACCCCAGGATGCCATTGGCCTTTTTGGCCACAAGGGCATATTGCTGGCTCATGGTCGTCCTGTTGTCCACCAGGACTCCCAGGTCCCTTTCAGCTGAGCTGCTCTCCGGCAGGTCAGCCCCCAACCTGTCCTGGTGCATGGGGTTATTCCTCCCCAGGAAGGAATCTCTTTTTTTGGATACTAACTTAAATGATTTTTATTTTTTTTTATTGATTCCTGTGTTTCAGACAAGAGAGAATTAATGCTTTGTGTTGTGTGTTTTGGGTTGTTTTTTTGTTTGTTTGTTTTTTTGTTTGGGTTTTTTTTCCCTAGAGAGTTCAGCAATGTGTTAACTATAATCTGAAATGCAGAGTACTAATATGTGGCAGAATTTCTTTGTGGTCTTAATAAAAATGTTCTAAGTGATGGATAAAGCTCCCACACTCCTGGAACCTCTTATTTGTGTTAATCAGTGCCTAATCCATAGCTGTGTTTGTTTCCAGCCAAAGATGAGATGTGTAAACAGGTCTTTAAGTTTTATTTAAAGCTGTGCAAAGTCATTTTGAATTCGTCTCAGACTGTTTTTTAACTGGGGCAGAATTCAGTGTGTCAGCTTTCTGTGACACGAGAAAATGTAGCTACAGGTTGCAGAGCCTTAAAAATAGAATAGCTAATTGGTCTGAGTTTCTCCAACTGATTTCTCATTTTAATGTTTCCAATTAACATATGCTTTTGTTTTTCTTTGCAGTATAAATGAAGTAGAGGGAGCAGGAGTGATCTAATCTGAGATTATCTGAGATATTTTAGCCAGATAGTGAGTTGGTACCAACAACCATCCTTACAGTGAGCTCTGCTGCCTTTCCAGTTGATGCCAACACAGGTTTTCATACTTGATTAATGTGCCTTTGTAAACTGATATTCATGTTTCTGCACAGTGCAGCACAGACCAATGAAGATTTTGCCATCCACCTATAAATAGAAATAGCTCCCATGACTCAACACATCCTTCGCAGCAGAACTTGGAAGCACTTGGTATTTAAACGCATCTTACCTGTGAAAATACGGTATCTGTAAAAAAAATAAAAATAGACAGACAGGGTAGGTCCATTCCTTTCTCACTGTGGAGGCCATGTAGTGAAGAAAGACTTATGACCTACAGCTTTAAATCTTCAGTTCCCTTTGTTCTCTGCTCCCCTGCTGCAGTACTGGCTTTATATCCATTTCTGGCACCTCACCACAGCTTCTCTGTGTTTCTCCAAAATTATTATGAATGTGACTGAGGAGTTTTAGAGGAGCCATAGGTTCACTGGCCTAAGAAAATGAGTGATTTCATTGTCATGGCAAGAAAGTAAGAGATGGAGATCAATTTGTGATAGATCTGAAAAATCTGTTCTTTAAAAGACAAAACTGTTAAAAGAGAATAGCGAAATGCAACTTGCTTTTTATGCTTACTTATTCATCCTATTAATAGGTGAATATCTACATTTTGCAGAGCCAATAGAGCACTAGATACCATTTTTTCCAATATCAACTTATAAGTATGGGCCTATTTTAAGAACATGGCCAAAGTTAAGAAATTAGGAGACTATGCTATACTGAACCTGACCTCAGGGACTTTGTTGCTGTAGTGTATGACTCTGACTGGCAGCCAAACATCCACCCAGCCTCTCACTCATTCCCCTATCCTGTGGGATGGGGAGAAAATAAAAAGAAGGCAAGACGACTCATGGATCAAGATAATGGGTTTAATAGGGAAAGCAAAAGCTGCATGTGCAAGCAAACAAAAAGAAGAATTAATTCACTACTTTCTATCAACAGGCAGACGTACAGATGCTTTCTGGAAAGCAAGGCCTCAGTACACATAACAGTTGCTTGAGAAGACAAATACCATAGCCACAAACATCACCCCTTCCTCCTCCTCCACCCGAGTTTTCATTGCAATGCACGTTATCAGATGCCATGGAATGTCTCTTTGGTCAGTTAGGGCCAGGTGTCCAGGCTGTGTCCCCTCCCAAACTCACACCTCCAGCCTACTCACTCTGGGGCAGGGAGCGGGGAAAAAGTAAAAGTCCTGATGCTGTGCAAGAACTCCAAAACATTGGCATGTTATCAACACTGGTTTAGCCACAAATGCAAAGCACAGCACTGTATACGCTGCTATGAAGGAAGGTAACTGAATCCCAGACTATACCAGTATATTTGCTAAATTAGAGCTTTATCAAATACACATACTGACACGTGCAGACTATGTTTTGTTTGGGTTTTGGTGTGTGTTTTTTTTTTTTATTTTTAAATATCACAGACATACCTAGGAAAATATATCCTTATACGTGCATGCACAAACAGAAATCTTAGTTGTAGCACTGAGAAGAAAAGACCATTTGTTTTACCCATTTTAAAAAGAAGACATATTAAAAGTTTCCATTTACAGTTTCATTTTATCTAGTGCACCGTCATGCAGAAAACTTCTACTGGTTATTCCTTGATCTTTGGAGGAAAATAGATTTCAGGAACAAATTATACCATTTTGAATAATTACCATGCACTTTTAGAATTTATGGAAATGTCGTAGAATAAAACAAATCAGGAAAACAGAAAACAAAGAATGTACACTGCTTTAATCAATGTTAAGGTTATGTATTGGTTATAGAAATAGAAATAAATGCCTCATTAAGCAAATGACCTTGAACTTGGTCCACCATGGATAGTTAAACTGTATGTTGAGGTAATATATTTTATTGTATACGGAAGTATTTTGATAAAAAAGTGGCTAATGTATTTTGCTAGTCCAATTTTTGAAAGCACAGTAATGCAAAGAACTTATTCAGACAGATAAGGTAATTGTGCAGAGTTTTGCATGTATATAAACGTCTTTTGTTTTTTTTTTTCCAGTGACTTGAATGGTATTACTTAGGTAAGCATATAGGTATACTTTTACATAAAAGCTTCAAAGAAATTTTTAAATTATTATTAAGTGTATTATTAAAGAAAAACATAAACAGTTAATTAATAAACCCTACATATTAAATGGCATTTCTTTCCACTCCCTTCATTCAGTCTTCATTTCTCTCTGAATATATTTTGGTTTGTTTTCTCACTTTTATACTTTTCTTTTCACTTAGTATTTCATTTCAGAGTCTTTAATTTTTAAGAAATACATGTTTCATTTATTTTAAATTACAACAGAAGAACATAAAGATTAAGAAGGATACAGAAAAAGTGATAAGAAAAGAATCCTAAATATACCTTTTGTAGCTTAGGATGACAGATGCATTGAAGCAGATAAAGAAAACAAAAAGAACTCAAAAGTAAAAAGTAATAGAAAGGCAAATGAAGAAGAAAGTGAAATGAACATGAACTTCATTTACCATGCATCAAATGCCTCATGAGCTGCAAATGCAGCAAATATGCATTTGGTCTCACTTCAGAATTATATATGCTCATTTTCATAAGATCTTCTCACTATCAAAATATACAATGAAAAGTGTTTATGATATCTGAACATGATATCTTGTCTATCTAGATGAATTAATAGCTAAGCATGCATTTGTATAAAAGTAACATCCATTAAGTACAGATTGCCTAACCAGAGCTTAATTATGATAAATTATTGATCTTGAATGTTGTTCAAGACATCTAACATAATTAATTAATCTGTATGGCCTTCTAAAATGCTTTATTTTATACTGTAAGCAAAAATGTTAGGAACTAGAACTATAATTCTAATAACAGAAAAAGGTAAATAAACTTCAACCCAGGTACTGAATGGAGAAAATTATCAAGGAGGTCTGAAGACATCAAGGAAAATGCAATGGTGAGAGGAGTAAACAAATAGATGTTTTCAAATTATGTTAGGAAGACAAGAAATCTTAGAGATAACAGTCTTATTATAAGCGAGATGGGGTAACATTTTTCACAATGACTAGGAAAGTGCTGGTAAAATAACAAGAAATTTTCAAAATAAATAATTTATGTATTTGGAAAGAAACAGGAACATATCACATAAAAATGATAAAGAGCTTTATTTTCCATTAGTAAAGGAATGTAATATTCCAATGGGGATTTATAGGGGATAAACAATTTTAAATCATCTGGTCTTGATAACTTGCATGTGGGACATATAAAAGAGCCGAACGAGAAGATATGTGGCTTGCTGAAATCTATTTTTAATGAATGTTGATATACTACAGAAATTTTGTTAAGCAGACATAGAGATAATGTTGTACAAAATATTCAGGAAGGGCAAACAGGATGATTCAGGTAGTAATAGCTATTATATGTTTCCAGTAACTGTGGGGAAATATTAATATCTGATTTGTTAAAAAATAAAGAATGGTATACAATAGATTAACATAAATGTAATTTTAAAAGACTGGTGTAGAATTAATTATTAATAATGTAATTTATGTGTCAGAAAACCTGATACAAGTCTTCTCTAAGAATATACAGTAAGTATCTAAAAATTTCTTTGGGAAAAACAAAGGTGGTGCCGGGAAATCTTCACTGAAATATAGGAACTTTAAACGTGCCGCATGGTCTGGAGAGAGTGGTCCCATTCATAGTTTCATAAGTGTTGAGAAAGTTAATGTAACTTCACTGTTCGTGATTTCTGGATAACACTAAGAAAGTAAAGGAAGGACTCAGCAGTCATATGGAAGAAATTCAGTCAACCTAAGAAAACAGCATTTGAATGAAGGTAAAAAAAGTACTTATTCAATGTCCTGGTTTAAGGTAAAACAGAACCAATTTTCTGCTTTGTAATTTTACATTTTATCTGGGCCTGTTCTAACTGACTAAAGTCTGAAATTAACAGCATATTGTTCAGAAACTGTTTGATCTCAGAGTGATAAGACCTGATTATACCAAGGAACGGTATGCACACAGGCTCTTGCTTAGACTTACTGCTATAACAACCAAGGTCAGCTCACTTCGTGTTTGCCCCGTTAGAGGGTCGGAAGCAGAGAAGCACAGAGGGGTCCCACCTGCAGGGAGGAGTGGACGGGACAGGTGACCCAAAACTGACCAACAGGGTATTCCATCCCATATGCATCACGCTCAGTATAAAAGCTGAGCGATCAAAGGGGCAAGGGGTCTCTGGCTTGCTCTCTTTCTTCAATGGCCGACGTCTGAGGAGGACCCTGTCTGTTTGTCTGCCTTTGACCCCGATCTGAGCATTCCTGACTCTAGTTCCGGAATTCAGCTCCTGTCCATCACTGACTCCAGTCTGGGACTTTCCCTGTGTCTGCTGGTGACACGATCGTCACCATGGGAGCTGGATACAGTTTTGTATATATTATATACTTTTTTAAAATTTATTTTATTATTATTTCTTATTTTCTTATTTATTATTATTTTCATTAAAGTAGTTTAGTTCTTTTTTCTAAACTTGTAAATCTCCTTATCTCTTCCTCTCCTCTCTGAGGAGAAGTGGGGGGGAGGGCCATCTGTTTTTCTGATTGGCCAATGCAGCCAAAACCATGACACTCACCTAGGAAAAAGGGTCATATAGATGAAATAGAGATTATATGTTTTAGAGAGGGAAAAAGAGAAGTGGATGACTAATACAATTGTTGCCAGAGCAATGTTATCGTAAAGAATCCTAAAATCGTCATTGGCCAAGTGTAACAACAAAGGAGTAAGCAGGCTGAGAAAGTAACATTATTCATGATAAAAAATTAACGCGGAAAGTGTTATCAGTTCCTGAAACATCCGTAATATACCTTGCAATCCTGATGGAAAATAACATTTTAAGTGGCAGCAGAACTTCATGCCCTTGTGGTTTTGAGGGATTAAGTTTTTTAGGTACAATCTGTTTTACGGTGAAAAGAATATTATCAGTAGATCAGCAGTAATTAAACAACCTTCTAGAAGTATTTTCTTAAATATTATGTTCATGCTAAACTGAAGCTTCCTAATGTCATTTAACAGATACATGAAAAATACAATTATTACGTACTCTTCTTTATATGAGAACAAATTAACTGGTATATAACTACATATATATATATATTGCTGAAAACAAAAGAGAATTCATAATGGATTAGTGACATGGACGTTGACTGTTCTTTAGTCGTACTGACAATATGAGTTGACTTATATCAAGATAAAAATAATACTAACATGAAAAAGAGATTAATTTAAAGGTATTGGTCTGTATCATCTTACTTTTGTTCAATGATGTCTTAAGGCAGCTTTTAAGATGAAGTTAAATGACAGTGCATGGCAAGACAAGCAGCTAAATGTTCTCACACTTCTGGTCCCCTGGTAGTCATCAGCCATTGAAGATATTGATTACAAAGGAGAATGATGCATATTGCTACCAAATCTGACAGCAGCATTCTCACGCATCATTCAGTATTGAATAGCACAGAGCTACTTGTCAAAGCAGAAAATGTCTCATCTAAGTTTCTGTCCACAAGGTCTTGCCAATTATTATGTGTTCCATGAATTTTAAAACTATAAAGAATAGTGAATATCTTAAAGTTCTGTCAGAAATACTATTGTGGAAAACAAATCACGTTTACAAATAGATTGATCTAGAAGAAAAGTGTTTTGCATGTGTTATGTGAAATTGCCCTAGTGTTTCATTTTTCTCTTCTTCACCTGTTATATGTAAAAGAACATCCCTTCTTTCTGAAATATGCCAAATGTTTCTGACCACAGCAGCTTTCAGCCAATGTTAAGGATTGATCAAAAACAACTTTCAGTCTTCTTCATTATGGCATATTAATTTTTCTTTTGTAAATCATCATAAAAAATGACTTTGAAATGGCCCTATTTAACGTCCAGTGGGTGTTTAATCCAATTAGTATTAGTCCTTGTCCTTTTCATAATGAAATGAGTTTCGCTTTCAATACAACCAATAGTTTATTCTTTTGGAAGATTTCTTTAATGTCAGTTTCTTAATTGCCATTTACTCTTGCTATTATTGTATTATCGGGAGATTTAAACAAAACAAACTGCTCTCAACATTGTTTCACTGTCAGGTGAAAAAGAAAACATTCAAGATACAGAATGTTGCACTCATAACACTGTAGGACTACTTGACCCTGTTTATTATCTCAGCATTATTTCAGATACTATTAAATCAGGGTAAGGTTAGCAGGTTAACAATGCATTGCCATTACTTCAATTTTCTGTGAACACAAAAATACTTTCCAATATCTGATGGAGCTGTTTCTTTTCTATTTCCAAAACATATGAAAACCATGTTCGCTTTGACAATTGAACTATTTAGTGAAAAACAAAAATGAAACTAACCTCTTAGCATCCTAACGCTTTCCCAAAACCGTCTTTTACGGGGGTGGGGGCCTTGAGGGGAAAGGGAGGGGGAAAGAGCTTTATTTCTATTGCATGACAACCTGTATCACTTTCAAAAAAAAAAAAATTACTCTTGTGATAAACACGTTCTCATTAAACCCCTTAAGCAGGTAAGATTTCAGTACCTACTACTTTACAAAAAGAAGTGAGGGGAGAGAAAAAAAGAAGATATATTATTTCTTGAACTTTCTTTTTTCCTTCTGTGATGAAAATTTTGCCTCCCAGGAAAAAATAAGTAAAAAATAGTTCATCGTATGAGAAATAGACAATGTGTGTGTGTTACTACAAAGCAGAGCCTAGAAATTACCCAATGGCACTAAAGGGGGGAAAAAAAAAAAAAAAAAGAGAGAGAGTTTTAGGAATGTAGCAAGAAAGACTTTAAGTAAAGGCAATATTAAATACAGTAATGCAGTAATTATGTAATATACTTTCCTCAATAGCTTGCTTCACCAGACCAGAACAGACAATGACAATTTCACAAATAGCCAGTCATCAAACCATCAATTAATCACATGCCATGAAAATTATTCCTTTTTCTCCCCTTTCACTCAACATGCAACCACAGTCCTAGGGCAAAGCAGGTGAAAACAACAAAAAAAATAATCTAGTATGTAGATTTTTTATTACTAATAATATAGACATTTAATTTACTGGGACAATGAAGAACCCACTGCCTACTTGGATGAGACATTTTTCAGAGAGTCACGCAAGATAGGTACCTTGGAGAAATGAATTAGGAAATGTAAGTTCAAAATACATTGTGACATTTTTATAGCAAACCAGGTCTGCTTTCTTGGAGAAATTCGTGGTAAAGATCTATGGTGGTGTCTCTTAAGAATAAAAGATTACACTGAAGAGGGAGTGTTAACCTCTGAAAGAAATAAGTAGGAAAAAGGAAATGGAAGTCATGAAACAGACGTACCTTATATTAATTATGCCATTTATTCTTTTAAGAGTGAAATTGGTGTAATTTCTTTACTAGATTTACCCTATTTGTGTAATCAGAACATCAGGCACAAAAAGAGTGAGCACTCCTGGTGTAGTTTATTTAGCCACAGAAAAGGGAAGTCAAAAGCTAAAATTAACTTCTCTTTAATTATATTGTGTGTTGTTTCCCTAAAGCTAACAGAGCTATTAGGATTATTTAAAGTTCAAAAAGAGTCTTTATTAGCTACAAAAGGGACAATGTGTTTCTGAAATATTAAGAATAAAAAATATGTGATTTACATCAAAAAAAGCTTTACTAAATAATATTGTAAACAGTAAGGGAGGTGATAAGAGCAGAGTAGGCATGGATAGATTCCTCTTATGCTGTGTTTTTGTCTTCTGATGTAGCATTATCATAAGAATAATAATAGCATAAATTGTCTGCCAAGATGTATTAATGTGTAGAGAGCCAATTTAATAAAAGCTCCCAGTGGTTCAAGAATTAAATTGTAGAAAGGAATTTGTTCTACTTAAAAGTAAATTTATGAATAATACCTATTAGCTGCAATGCAATGCATTATTAACTTTAATGGTGTGGGTGGAAAAAACCCATTGCAAAAAAAAAAAAAAAAAGGACAATCTGAAGCAGTAAGACTTGTTACATATTAGAAATTTTGGTGGAAAAACAGTTATGTACTATAGACATGTTCTTGCAGTAGTCATACCAATGGTTCAAGGCAGTATCTTAATTTTTTAGGGAAGGTTACTGTTTTATCATGTGTCTGGTTGATTTTCTAGTTATTGAAGACTACGAATGGTAGGTGAATAAAAGCAATGCCTGTATAATCTGTCTTCTAAGAAGACCTAGTGATGATCCTAGAAATGTTCATTTTCGCTTGAAATGATTTGGTAAGTTGTTTACAGCACCAGTGTCTATTTATTCATCATCGTAATAGTATTATTAGTGCTCTTGTTTATATTTGTGTTATGTTCTGTTATTATTAATTCATAACAAAATAGGTATAATCAGAGGATGCAGAGCAAATACAGAGAAAGCAATATTAAATCATTTAAATCAAATAAACTCAGTAATTGAAAATCTCTGAAGAACATTACATCTATGTGAGCTGCTTTCTTTTGGGCTGTGCTACGTAGCATGCCATGCAGGGCTGCAGTTAAATGTCACAATATAACAATGTCTGAAAGGTTTTAATATATACCCAATAAATCGATGAAATAATGCAGTACATGACTAAACATTTTTGTTTGTTTTCTATGTTTCTGGGATCCATAATATCAATGGATGGAATTGCTTTTTTAGCAAATTAGTGTTTTCATCAAAAATATTTTTTGAGACTGGCTTAGGTTTTCATCAGCAAGAACTGTTAGCCCTTTACCTGGGCTCTCCTCTAGCTAGTTAAAGAGGCAGACAAAAATTCACATAGGGAATATCCACGACAGCTCTCTCTGCACTCAGGGAAGTGTAAGCCTATCAATAGCTTTCTGCCCCGAAGGCATGAACATATCTGCCTACCTGTGAAAAACCACTGAAGTCCTACAGTGATACAGCAAGGAGAACATTCTGCAATACATAAGTAGATCTGAAACACTGTGTACAACTCTGTCTATTGATGAGTTACAGAAGACTTTTTTGCCCTGTTCTCATCATCCTCCAAATGGTACAGTGAAACCAAGGGTTTTTTACAATATATCCAGGTAAGCTCTTCCGGTGTTTGAGCTAATTAAATTCTGTGTTTTCTTTTATCTTTAGTCCTATGAGGAATAATAGAACATTGTATAATTATTTTTCTGTAACTACATTTTTAAGACACCTAGGACATAATGTATTTTTCCATCACATTTAATTAGCATTCATGTAATAGCTTCACAGGCTTGGATATTTTTATTTTTATTTTTTATCAAAAGTAAACACTCTGGTTCCCAAATAAGGCCGTGGAATTTATCTGCCATAAAATTAAAGACATATGGAATGTGCAAATTTTCAAGTTCATTAAACTGATATGATCAGGCTAGGCTTCATGGAAAATACTTCCATACCATTGAGGGAAAAAAAAAAAAGGTCAGTATTGATTTTAAAAGATTTTGTGCTGCCTTCTTGATCATGAAAGTATAAGATTACACTCTTTGTGAACAAATTATTATAAATGCAGCTGTCTCTGTTACTGTTCAGGATATAATATCACTGGTTTACTAGATGGTCAGATATAGGTTTCTAGATTGTATAATTGTGTTTAAATCTTGTGAAACAAGTGAAGTGCTTTTCAGAGAAGTCTTCGGTGGAAAACAGTGATAAAAGTCAACTCTTTTTATCTTGTATTAACAGTAGCAAACACTAGCCATTTTATTTTAAGGAGTTAAATCAGAGGAAGGTATTAATATTTGCCTGTAAAAGTTATTATCTTGTTATCATTCTGTGCGGGCAAGGTACGATGCTTTCAGGATCACTGGGTTTATCAGTAGTAGATCTAAGTACTGATTGTTGAAGTTCAATACCGTGTTAGACATGAAGGATCAAGTGTGTATTGCAAAGTCTTACACATTGGCACGTAAGTGTGTCTAAGTTTAAGTATGCATTTATTTTAGAGTCAGGCTATGTAAGGATATGGAATGTATTATACATCAAATGATGGCTCAGTTTCACTGCTGTCACCTCCAACAATGAGAACAATAATATAGAATGCACTGACATTTATCCTATTTTAGCAATTCTCTCACTTTCATAGATTTGCCATTCGGGAGAATTTTTCCAACTAAAATGGCTCAAATTGTGAAGTTATTAATTCCTCAGATATTTTCTCTTTTCTTCTCCCCCAAAGATTCTTTTTCCCCACATATAAAGCATTCTTCTACCCTGTCCATCACCGTGTGTGTTTTCCCTGCAGAAAAATCACATCATTTTCAGCTCTCATGGGATCTGTGAAAGCTCTAATGCCAGAAAGGATCTCAACATGTAGGTGCAGTATAATTCCTCTTCCAGTGTGTTGCAGTGCTGGGCTTGGTATTAGCATGTGCTTAGCGCAGTAGGGAAATAAGACTCAGGAGTATTTTATGAGTATTTTAAGGTTCTGGTTGGGATGGACTACGCTGTCCCTAAGGACTGTGTGACATGGGAGTGTAATATTATGGTAAACAGAATGAGTTGCACATTGTGATAATCAAGACTTGCTTCACAAGATTTGATTTGGAGAAAAGATGCTTATACATGATCACACGTAGGTTTTATTTTTGAACTTTGAAGAAACTTTACTGGAATTCTATGTATCATTACAGTGACAGGCATGATTTGGTGCAATGCATGCTATCCCCAACACCAATGGGCATTTAGAAAGTTCAAGTCATCATGTGAAGTAATAAAGAAAATGCATAGATATATGTTGCATAGTTCTACTAATGTCTCATCAATCAACAAGGCCAAGAAAGCTGTATTTTACAAAATCTTACAAAACAGGAAAGGGTTTTATTGTCTTCTCATTTTTAAGCTTAATTATCCATAACCATGCCCTAACATACATGTCTGACTACCTAACATAGCAGAACTAGATAAAATTTTGGTAGAATGTGACAAGTAGGGAAACTAGTAGAGAGTAGAAAATTAAAACAATGTAACATTGGAGCAATATTGTATTTCTGTGATGCAGAAAGCTAGTATGCTTTGAACTTTTCTATCTCAATATTTAACTATCCCACTGGAAAGTCATGTTATTATTCTATGTTTCAGTTAATACAGCATAGTAAACATTAACTGAATTGGTGGAGGAAGAATTATGGCCAAGGACATTCCCCAATGTCAATTGATTGTTGGTTCTTTGGAAAAAGGAGCTCAAAAATGTGGAGCTTGGATAGATTTTTGAGGGATGAAGTATGACCCTCTGAATAATTTTACCTTTTTAGACAAACAATAGTGCTCAAAAAGGGCTTTTTCAAAAACCGTGTTTAGAGCAAACAAAACTCAGCTAAAATGACTTGTGTTGATTTCTTTCTTGTGGATCTCAGGACAGATAGTTAACATTATCTAACGAGGTCTGTATACAGTTCAGGTATTAGCACAAGTGGACCTTTTGAGACCTAAGAAAGAAAAAGAGGTCCCAGCTAGCAGAGCTTTAATCTTAAAAGGAATTTCAGAAAGTAGAGGTAAGAGAAAACTGCAGTTCAGAAAGAGAAGATCCTTCTCATCAGAAGTGAACTGAACGTCATAACTGAACAATCACAGCCAACACTTGAATGAAACTCCTTTAGGCAGAAAGATGAAGCTATGGAAGAAGCACTAATGCTTCTCAATTACACATCTGCAAAACCTATCCTGTATAAACAGATGGCAGCACAATCCAAAGTGCACCTGCTACCCTGGAAGTATTTCAGCTTTCTTTGTATGGGGCAATGTTAGCATTTAGAACTAAAAGGTAACTTGCCACAGATAATTTTTCTTACTTTTGCACAATAAATGTGTTCCTTTGGATGTTAATTCCTTGTAGTGAAGCGGTATTCTTGGCTCAAATTGTGCATCTATTCATATTCAACAAATAAAATACTTTAAAAATCTCAAACCCAACTGCTTTTACATCAGAATTTGAGAACAAGAATTTTTCACACTTTAACTGAGACTGAAGATGGATTCACCTTCCTCCCAAAGATGTCTTTTTCAAATTACAAACACATGAAACAAGAACAGAGACATGACAGGGAATGCTTGGTCGGTTATGTTTACCTGTGCAAATTCAGTGATTAATAATAGATTGGAATGCTTTGACTTTGTTTCTTTTGCTATCTCAAATGAAATTAGACCCACAGTGTAAAGAAAAAGCAGTATCCATTAACTTTGGCATAGATTATTTGCAGACAGTTTTCACAAGATAATCAGACACAGCATAAAACCAAATTCAGATGAAGAACAGATGCATAAATAGAAGCTCTGGAATTTTGCTAGATTTTGCTGAAACATCTGCATGAGCCTAGGAAAAATATATCCCTCCTGTTTCTGTGAAGGATACTTGGCATAGCACAAAGCCCTCTGGGCTCCACAGCCTTGCACTTCAGTCCCTAATGAGTGGTAGCGTGATCCCTCTGCAAAAGCCAGAGCAGTATGAATTTTGAACTAGCTGAGCCAGTGTCTGAGCTTATTTAAGCTCTGAGATTGCTGTGAGAACAACCAGCAAAGTCTGCAGATACCATGGCTACCAGCAGACAGTCAGCAGGTATAATTGGCTACTCTGAACTGTAGAGGCTTATACTCAAGTCAGTACGTTATAGAATAAGCTCTGGGACTCTAGCTGTATTAATTACAGGGGTGAGGGAAATGCTGGTTGCTTCTAGATACATACAGCAGACCCTTCTTCCCCTTACAAGCGAAGCAGTACAAACTGAAGTAGTAGACCTTTTTCATATAAACAGTATTCAAATAACAAAGGCTATTCTTAATATGAGTTGACAAAGCAGGGCCTAAAACACAACCACCAGCAAACTCTGAAAAATATTATTCGTATCCTCTCAGTCCTGCTTTAAAATAGGAAATACTGAAAATGATCCTCTAAAGCTTAGTTTTTCAGTTCTTTTACGCACATTTTTTTCAATTTCAATCCACTGCCTAACACTTCCTTCCAAAGTCCCTCAAAAATCAAGCTGATTCACATGCTTGCTTTATTGACCAGCTCAAATCTTCTAGGGAGAGAAAAGAGATTCTTTGTCATCATTTGTCAAAAGATGCAACTACGCAAAGGTAGCAACAAAACACCCATCACACAGGAAAGACAGTCCCATTGTCAATCACTTTTCAGAGTCAGGGATAAAACGCCTCATGCCAAAACTGTGTCTTTTCTCATACCTAGAAGAACAGCAGACAAAAACGCATGAACCCCCCTGTAACAGGTGGCTTCCATGTATGATATATTTTGGAAATAATATTTTCTTTTGGGATATTAACACCCTCTGATATTCAATCACTGTATTAGAACTGGAATTAGTAACTTTCTTCCAATTCAGGGTTTATTAGTACACAAAACAATTACTAAAGGTTTATCATAAAAGTTTATCGATGGATTAGCATAAAAAGCCCTTATGGACCAGGTGGAAATTTAGAGATATTTTCTTCAGCCATTAAAATTCTTACCTTATGTAACTCTTTTGCATGGAAAAAAAAATTCTCAAACTTAATGCTCTTAAAACACCTCTGTTAGATTCTCATTCTGCAGCTTGCCAGGTTCCTGTTTGAAGCCTTACTTTGCATTTAAGAACAGATGAAAATTTTCTAGACTACTTGTACAAAATATGTTCATAATCATAAGTCAAATCCTAACCATTGCTTTTGGCTATATTATAGTTCTTGGTAACTTCAAAACCAGTCTGAATGTTTATTTTTTTTCTTAATTGGAACTTAAAGAAACAAAATTAATATGTTTGCCATTAATTTTTTAGCTTTTCTTACTTCAAAATTTGTGGCAAGAAGCAGTGAGATGAATGTGTTTCTATTTGCTCTCATACATCAAGCTGATGGAACTATTCTTGCCTGAGTAGTCTAAAATTATCCAGCCTTCAAACTGTTAATAAAAATATTTATGTTTTTAAAAAGCCATCTGTAGCTACCATTCTAGCATTCACTCAATACATACTAATATTGCATTCTAATACAACCTTGTCTCCAAAAGAAACTAACTTGGGCATTAACTGTATTTAAAAACAAACAAACAAACAAACAAAAGACCCAACAAAAATAACCAGAACAACAACAACAAAATGTTTAGTTGGTCATAACATTAAAAAGTCATAATTAAAAGTAACAATTAAAAATTAATCTCAGCATTTCTCCATTCTCTTGCCTGGAACTGTCATCAGCTGGAGAAAAAAAGTGTGGAATTTTTAATAACAATAGTTCTGGGAAATTAAAATTTCCATTCGTTAAGAAATTTTTATTGTCCAATATTTCCTTACTTCTACCGGGATAAACAGTAACTCTGAATCTTTTTGCAGAAAGAGAAGTTGATAAATTATTTAAAACCTAAATTTCCATTGCCTAAACATCCTTTTAAGGGTAAAAATCAACACTGTTATAGAGTATTTTCCTCTCTGATAAGAAAGAAAAATATATAAAAGGGAGTAAATATACATGGATGCCACCTATTCTTCAGATTATGGCACTTAAGAGAAATACACTCTGAGAACAGTCCTTCATTTTCCTTGTGTGTGTGCATATTTATACAGGGTCCTTTCAGATTCTTTTGGAATTGTTAAAGTTCGTCCTAACAAGTCCTACTTTGATTAGCCATCTTGTGGTGTATTGCTCCCTCTGCAACAAAAGCTAATGGCAAATGTTAGAAAAACAATCTGATAGTTGAATTCAGATGCTTAAAAACACTTTCTACATTTGTCTTGTAATAAAGAGCTTGGCTTTATTCCATGTCATAGCTCCAGAGAAAGTTGGTCTGTTTGCACCAGCAGACACCTGGTTTTAACAACCTCCTCCCATGGTTTTGTCAGTGGCTCCCACATTCAGTGTTTTAGAAGGAGAAGGGTTTCATTTACTATAAAGCTTTGGATACTACAGGATATTTCCATTCACAATAAAAATACAGTGAGTTCAAACACATCAGAATACTGTATCCTCCAAAGTGCTAGTAAGCATATTCTGTGAAGCTCTAACACAGCTAAGTAGTATTACAGTGCAACCGTGAAAGCAGTAGATTAAAAGACAAATCACTGCAATATTACATAAAGAGGTGACATCAGTAACATCTCTGCCATCTGTAGCAACTGTGTTTTTAAAGGAAAGGAGTTAGCACAGCTTATTTGGAGTTTTTACAGTGATGTAGGGATCACTATAGACACTTCAGACACTTCTTCAGGAGAACATAATGTTAAGTAGATAGCCCTAAAGATTTTATTCCAGTTTATTTCCAGCAGAAAATAGACCACGCAATTAAAGACACTTTTGGAGATGCATAGAAGGAAAGCTTTATGAATAAGTTGCATATCCAGGGATGTCCAAGAAAACATATGACACTTTCCCTTGCCTCCAACTGTTTGTACCACAGGGACTTCCTCAGCCATTGTAGGATAGCGTTTCACCCCATGTCTAAAGTATTCTGTTTGCCAGAATTCAATTGTATTCAGAAAAACCAACCAACCAAACAAACAAAACCCAAAGGAAAACAAAAAAACCCACAACCCAACACACCCCAACCAACCAACAAGAACCTCTAAACTTGAATTAATTTGGAATTTCTGATACAATACCACATGCCTTTTCCCCATGCCTTCCAGTTGAAAATGGCCTTGGACAGAAGACTGGATAAGCTCTTCAGAAACTGCTTGCCTCCTCACAAGAGATAAACCAAGCCACACACTTCACTTATGTCTTTCTCATTATTTACAAGCCTCCAAATTAGATTTCAGCCAAAATAGCTCCACAGACTTGGGTGTACTTCAGTCTTCAAGGCTGGGAAAATTTTTGAGGTAAAACAGGTTACCTGATGTCCTGGTTCCGGCAGGAACAGGGTTAATTTTCCGCAGGCTCCGGCAGGCAGGGACACAGGTATTCCATCCTATGTGAGCCATGCCCACTCGGAGCTGCTGGGGGAGGGGGCACAAAGTCGCTGCTGGGAGTGGGCAGGGGCGTCCCAGGTCAGGTCGGTGAGCGGCTGTGCCATAACCGTGTTTGTATATTCCTCTATCTGTTATTGTTTTCCTGTTCCCTTTGCTGTTCTGTTAAACTGCCTTTGTCTCAACCCAAGAGTTTTGCCTGTTTTTCTTCCGATTCTTTCCCATATTGGGAAAGCTCGAGACAGTAACACGTAGTTCTTTGTTGCTGTCTGAGGCCAAACCACGACACCTGACTCTACAATGCAGCTGTAATTTGTGAATCATATGTCTTGTATCGTGATTTGAGGCAAGAAACAAATTTTGCTGCAGGACCACCACTATTCATCTAAATGATAATGCTTCAAAAGACAAACTAATTTAGAATTTAAGCATCTTAAAACATTTTCCACTGTTAAGTCATTAATACATTGTTGTAATGTTTTCAGACATATTACCTACAGGTTATCTGGTAAATATAATTTGACTCAGTATTACTGGTTATTATACTATGGCTATTACTGGTGGTATGAGGAAAAAATTACCGAAGATTTTCATTTTACTGTTTCTTCACAGTTCTATATTCCTGATTCTATATATTTTCTTCCTCTGTTACACCATTCTGGAGCTTCAGTTCTGATTTTTTTCAGATTATTTGTTGGTATAATTTGCCTGGGAGTACAGGTGGTCTAAAGTAATTCAGATAGATGTGACTGAATACTGTGCTCACTGCATACAAATAGGGTAAAGAAGGGGTTATGGCTTTGGCTGCTTTTCCTTCTACAATTCCTTTACTGCATCAGCATACAAATTACGGTTTACCTGCAGGCAACTAATTTGGCACTGTTTTATGGCATATGTTTATCTATAAACATGTGCAGTGTATACCAAACAGTACCGTAAAGTGGGCTGCCAACTCCCATCAATTTGCATTGGATAATGCTGCCCTGTTTCCATTGTGGCTCTTCCACAGGCTTTGTCAGTGTGGCAAAGAAGCCATGCTGGTGGGGTGGCTCCTGTGGAAGACTCCCATCCTGCTTTCCAACATTATGTTCTTGTACACATAAACACTTAATCTGTAGGGACTGGACTATAAGAATGTCTGCCAGTGAATATTTCCTCTTAGGTATTGATCTATCTCTTTTCCTTCTGTTTCTTCTCCCTCAAAATTAATATCCTTTTTTTTTACTGTATTTTTTCTGGCTCTAGTTTTATTTTTTTCTTATTGTCACTTCTTACTGGGCACTTCTCTAGCATGCTTTTCTACTAACACGGCTGTTCCTTGAAAATAAGTCCCTTTGACCTCTGCATTAGTGTCATGTGGATTAAACAAAATCACTGAACTGTTTAACTTTGTGAATTCTAGCTGAAGTGCTCTGGAGTGTGACCATTTTATTAACTAAACCCCTTAGTGTATTATTATATTTACTTCTTTCACACACTGTTACTCACTACTGATGAAAGAGAAACTTTGTATACATTTAATATAAAATAAAAGCCTACTGCCATAAGGAATTTATCATTTAAGTTCAACAGACAGTATGGGAAAGTGCAAGAGATTTCTTTGGTTTTGGTCAGTGATTTCACTGCAATTAACATTTCACCATGGGAACCTAAACCTATCTACAAGACACCTTGTGCTGACATTATCTGTTTAAAATTTCTGATAATTCTATTCTTAATTCCATTCTTAGAAGTGTGAACATTAATGATAACAGAAAGACAGAGGAAGGCTTCAAATATTAAGCGTGACAGAACCAGTATTTTGGACCACAAAATTATTGATATTTTAAGGGTTATTTAAAGAAGGCCTAGACAGAGGCAATTCACAGACTAATCTCCTAAAATTAGCTGTAATATAAGGTTTCTGTCTCTGTATTCTAACCAGAGAAGAAAGAAAATCACCAAAAGTGAAGCAGGTTTAATTTTCTTAAGGAAAATTTATTTCTCTTTATCCTCATGAGAAAGTGTCTCAAATGAAAGCTACATTCTACCTACATTGGAAACTGGGACAGAATTAGGCTTGATTTTGATAGTCTTAAACCCATATATTCCATTAAAAATTAGATGCTTATTATTAACTTAACCTACCTATCCATGTCTACTCTTCCTTACCTTACAGAATCATAGAATAGTTTGGATTGGAAGGGACTTTTAAAGGTCATGTAGTCCAACCCTCCTGCAATGAGCAGGGACATTGTCAACTAGATCAGGTTGCTCAGAGCCCTGTCCAATCTGATGTATTCACATTTGGTAATAAAGTTGATTCTCCCTAATGCTTATTTTCTGCCCAGGTCCCTCTTTGTTCATTTGCTGGTAGAGGTAGCAGTCATCCTCCTCTGCAGACTGAGCATTGCAACCTCCTTTCAGCTCCTCTCAGAAGATCACCTCATCATTCCCTTAATTGCTCTTGTAGCCCTCTTCTGCAAACAGCTCTGTCTGGTGAACATGCACATACTTTCTAAATACTAGCAGCGAGATTTATTACAGCTTTATGTCTTTTTATTAGCACTAGGTCATATACACAATAACAAAAAATTCCTCACTTATCCAAATTTAAAAGGGCAGTGGAAATAGGAAGTATGTTTGCAGTGCAGTTACAACTGGGTAGAGAAGGCGGCTACCATTACAAGTGTCTAGCGTCATTTGAGAGATACCTCTTTTTCATCATACTTGTAGAATCTTTGCTAATTCTTAATATCCTTTTTGTGATGTTTGTTTATTCAGCTGGAGTGTAGCACTCCAACCAAGCTTGTTATGATTGCTTCAGGTACAGATAGGTATAATAACTTTGACATTATAGAGAAAGAAATCCAGAAAGCCTTAACTTTTGAATCCCCACTTCATCAGTCTATTCAATTGATTAATGAACTCCCTTCCTTGACCAGTGCTTTTTGGGTTTTGAGCTCCAAGCTTTAAAGACTCCATTTGAACACAATCAGCCAACAACTAGTCAGTTCAAAATGTTTCTCCATGAATAGCTCTTACATAAAGTCTACTACCACCTCATCTAAAATTGTCAGTACTTCCCAAAATAAGTTAAAAAAACTTATTCTAGGTTAATTCCATGACAATTGTGGCTATCTCATTCAGTAATATCTGTAATACAGTTATTAATACTGTTTGGTTTCTAATTGATAGCTAAGAATGACAAGACTTTCATTATAACATAGTTTCAGCAGTATTTACCTCTCTAACACTTTTTTTTTTCTAACAGATACAAATCTGACCATATCTAGACTATCCCTTTGACTTTATAGAGAAATCTCCAGCATTATACCAGTTTGTATATTTTATTTTCCTAAACTGTTTTTGACCCAAATGAATTTTACTGTAGTCCTTTTCTCATATCAGAAATATTGTTAATAACACTAGCATATGTGGATAACCCAAGTCTTTATTTACTAATTTTTTCTACAGCTCACACCCTTGCTGTACTATCATGACTCTGTTATTTCAGAAAATTGTCCATTTTCTTGCCTTGACTACTTGCTTTAGGGTGAAACTTCATAGTTATTCCTAAATGTTCTCACCCATTTTGTCATTAAACTAGACAAAGTTTGTTAATTAAATTCATCGTGTATCTAACTTTATTCACAAATCAAGGTTGGTTGTGTTTCTTGCTGTCATCAACATCTAGATGTTCTGTTCTCTTTTCCATCTTTTTTTTTTTTTAAATAAGAAAAAATATTTCTTCCTCTCCTCAAACTTTTTATACTGAGACACAAAGCTTTTGTTCTCTAAATACCATACAGTTTCTATAAGGCACAAAAAGAAAACAAAGTACAGATCTGAAGTACTAGAAATTACATCATATAAAACACAAAAAGCACAAAAATAGATTCTCTTATTCAAGAAGAACTAAATAACTTGCTCTCAAAAAAAGAATTCCCATATAAACCGCCTTGCTTATATCTTTCTGGTCTCTAGGTGTGTGTTTTCAGGTACCTTTTCCTTAATTATGTGCTTGAGCAAGCCACAGAACACTTTAAATAAAACTAACTGTTCCATTATTATTCAAATAAAATAGTCTGCGTGAAGAAAGTACTGAAAGTCAGGCTTCTTTAACCTTCTTATTCTAAGTATTAGACTTGCCTAAATACTTCTAAAATTGCTATTCAAAATGGATGAATATATCTAAGCTGAACAGGACTGTGCTCTGAATGTAAAACAGAAGCCATCTGAGATCACTGGTACCTTCCTGTGACATTTCAAAAGGAATTTGGTAATCGTACAGAAAGCTTCTATATTCAAAATTTCTCTTGGAGTTTTGTTTTTAAGTTTTGTTGGTGCTTTTTAATTTCCTCTCATTTCATATATTCTTCTTTTTATTATGTTCTGAGCACCACAGAAACATTTCTTGTCTCTTCTTTAACACCTCTGTTAAAGATGTGAAATATTTTGACTCATATTTACAGCAAAGTCTGAAATTAATTAAAATACAGCAGTTGCAAAACTTATTGCCCAAATTTATAGTATTCTATTAAGAGATTCTATACATGGTAAAGGGACAGTTCTCACACTAAAATTTTATTTTAGTTAGTTTTATCTTGATAAAACACATTAACTTTGGCTGAAATGGTCGAAGGATCTGGTTTAGATTTCCACTTCACTCGGAGTGTTTGTTGCCCCTTTGGTTAATTTTATTTCTTAATGTCAGCTAAGTTGCTTCCAAGAACGAGAAATCAGGGCAATGTATTACTTGGTTCTCATTGAAAATAACCAATCATTTGTTTCTCTGTGAAATCTTATCTCACCTCACTGCTTTGCATCAGAGTCTTAAATTATTCAGTGAGTTATCCTGTGACTGAGATTTGTCATTACAGTGAAAATCTGCAAGAATCTGTCTCAGTTATACATCTTTGCAAAATCTGAACTTGCAGATGTTAAGTAGAGACCTACCTGGTCCATAAAGTACCTGACAAAAAAAAATTATCTGTCCTCCATCTTAGATTATTTTCTCTTCAATTTTTGTGTCCACTGTTCTTCTGGATACAAAATATGACAGAAGGAATGAGAAATTATCTCAGTCCTGTTATTGCTGCTGTTTGGTCTTAGAAATACACAGCAAACCTACCAAAAATAGAGAATTTGGAATACATAATTTGGAAGGAAAAAACAAATTAGGAGACTAGTAGGAGGACGTAGGATTGGCTTAAAAGGAAGACAAGCACTGAAATTTAGCCATTTAGGCCAGGACAAAGCAAATACATGAGTCATTTTAAAGCAAATGTCTGAAGGGGTTAAAGACCTTACGCTAGGCTAAAACACAAAATCGTAGCAGAATTAGGCTAGGGATAATGTGTTTGGGACTATGGATGGACCAGCAAACAAAGTATTGTTTTGGAGACTGATCAGTTCATACTCCTAAAGAACATGGAATACACTGGAGAGTAATTGATAAACCTGTTTCAAGTATGATATAAGCAGAAGATAACTGCTTAGTATCATAGTAATTATTTGGCACATTAAAAGTTCTAGAAGCTTCTAATTCCTGGATTACAGATCAGGGACAGAGTGTTTTGAAGTACATAGTTAAAAGACAACAGAAACTGCACTGAATCTGGACTAGAAAAATGAGAAACTTTGGGCCTTGAACCTGAAGTACTGCGCGTAAAATTTCTGCTATAAGGAGCAATGTCAAGTGCTTTCTTCTCAGTGTGGAGATTAAATATTTTTAAAATACTACCAATACAGTGGGTAATATTCTGCTTTCCACTCTGATTTAAGGTTTATTGCAGTCGTGCATTATTGCCAGGAATCAATGGAACAGAAGAAATGCCATAATTTCCTTAAATTAGTGACTTCTCTTCATGTTTTCGCTGCACCAGCTAATATCTGTCAGGTATCTTCACTGAATGAATAGAATAATTAATCTTTTCAGAGCCAGGGGTTGACTCAATAGCTCCATTATACGACATCAAAGAAAGCACCAAAAAAAAATACAATTATTTCAGAGGTTACTACTAAAGGCATAATTTTAACCATTTTTCTCTCTTTTTTTTTTATACAGCTATATTTTAACTCTGTGTAAATCTATGTAAAATTATATTTCAATTTAGTAATCTTGCAACAACAGATTCGCATTTAGAGTACTGGAGTATACAGATCAGACTTCTACCACACTTAGTTCTCAAAAACTTTTCAGGCGGCTCACAAAGAGGTAGTTCATCACACGATGTCCTTTCCAACTAATAGAAGAAGGAGATGTGAAAAGGCATTTATTGAAGAGTGAACCGGATGATCAACTTGCTCTCAGAAGAGACTTATTGCATTAAAGGTGAACTAAGATAAATCAAATTCCATGAAGCACGTCTGTTTCATGTGGAAGGAATTGCCACCTTTCACATAACAAAAGGAACCAACACCACAAACAAAGAAAAGAACAGGGACTCCAGGTTGCTGACAACTCCTCATCAAGTGAATAGGAAGGATAAGGGGACCAGAACAGTAGCAGCACAATCCATCAGAGGTCTGGAGGTTGAAACCTGTGGTGTCATTCTTGCACAAATCACAGGGAAGTAAAGCAGGGAACAGAGGGTGACAGCCACTAGTTGTAATGTTCCGTGAAGTGGTGACAATGTCTATCATCTATTCTTTAGATAACCTAGTCCAGAAAGACTGTTTACTCTCAAAGAAAGCTCTTAACTGACACCTATGATTTCTCAAACTCTAGAAGTGTCACCTTCTGAGCTGTCTTCCATGTCTCAAGTCTGACAACTGCTGTGGGACAAAGTGTTCCACAAACCCATTTGTCTCTTTATAAGCATTCTGAAGAGGAATTTCTCCTCTGTAGCTCCTCTGTAAATGGCAAGAGACTGTTATTCTCACTTTCAGAGGCAATAGTAACTCCACAAATCAGAACAAGGGCAAAAAAAAGTATACTTATGAAAGTCCATTTCTGCTACCATCCTGCCAAATTAATATAGGAGTTTTTGCTAAAAGGAATATTCACTCCACTCAAAATAAGGTTTTCATTCCTGAAACCATTACCATTCTTTGTCTTTTAAAGAATTAAAAGACATTTCCTCAGTAAGTTCCTAATTTTCTTCAATAAATTCCCTACTGTGTGTGCTGAGAAGTGGGCAACGAGAAGGCATCTCATTAGTGCATTTTGATGGATTAGGAGAAAGTGGGAAAAGGTACACAGCATACTGCTTGAATGGCAGAAGTGCTGCGTGCAACCTCTCCATGTTGCCAGTTAACTGGATGTCAAATCTAATCAAGATCATAATAAAAAAGGATGAATACTCACAGATCTCATAGGTCTCACAAGGTCTTATTATTTCTTCAGTACTCATCACATGCAAATTCTGCTTTTTAACACAGAGCACATGAAAAAGTATCTTACTGCTTTCCTTAGTATCATGAAGAGAAAATATAAGTACACAAAACCTTCCTGCATGATACATTCAACTTTTGATTCTAGCATAATCTCAGAAAATAATTTTAGGATAATAATGTTATTCTGAACCAGATAACCATGGCTTCCAGGGACTCTTGAAGTAGAAATGCTACTAGGCTAATAAATTACTCAAGGGAAGAATTCTGCAATTTGTTTACAAGAGTAAGTCATGCCATTGGCCTTCCAGTGTTAGCATGAATGGCAATCAGATAAATTAATTGACTCATGTGAAAAATGTTCTTATTTCACACTGACATACTAAATTAATCAACAGTGTAATTCAGACATGGATATGGACTCTGACTGTACAGCACGCATAAATCACTTGTGTCTGAGTATCAGGGAGCAGTTGAACTGCCCTGTGAGGGGAACAAGCCGGGAGGTGTGCGCACACCTCATGGGCAGATGTAGTCCCATGGGGACTGACAACAGCAGGCAGAACTAGGGGCTGGCAAAGGTGAACATCAACAGCACCAATAAGGCAAAGGAACAAACCAGGTCCAAAGTCCATTTTGTACAAGGAGGAAGGTGTAAACAGAGACAGGTCTTCTGTCCAGATGTCCAGACTACATGTCTATTCAGAAAAAAAGACTACAGACTACCATAACTACAACATAACCCAAATCAGGACTAAAAGCCCCCAGCTGACCTTAAATGGAGCCACTAGGCCCATGAAAGGAAGGAGGAAGCCCCAGGTGAGGCTGGTCAGGGCCATTAAGGTACTCAGGACCCTGACACTCAGACCCTTTGGTTTACAGTCAGCTCAAAATTTAAAGGTCCAGGGTACAAAATTACCACTGTCATTTGTTGGGAATTATATCTCAATGCTTAAGGCCTTTTGAGAAGCTATGAGAAATATTTCAGCTTCTCAGTACTTTCAAAATTGTATGTCTTTTATGAAAGGTTGCTCAGGAAATAGAGGAACCAAAAATTATGTTGAGTAAACAAGACCAAATTTGTGAAACATGTCTAGTCAATTAATACCCAAGTCAAGATGATGATAGTCTTTACCTACTAATGTATTATGATTAAAAATTTAGAGATACTATGTATGAAAAAATAAAACAGTAAAACATTACAAGTAAAGTGTATATCTATGTATACAATCCAAGAGATCAAAGTTGAGATCTCTTCAGTCAACCATGAGATCTTCATATTCATGTTTCAGTTTGCCTGCTGAAGTGTGTTATTGCTTTCTTGAGTGGCAGAAAAACAATTTCTATTTGTATAGCACCTTCTTTATAGCAGCAATTTGGGTAAAATATCTGTAAGTGCAATGATAAAATGAACCTATCAATCAGACTCATTAGAGCAGTCAAATCCTTCTACTTCAAGCTGGCAACACATTGCACTTTGGGGATTTGTTAGCAATATCTACAAGCAATTGTAGGAAAAAACTAAGTATTCTTACCCTAGGCAAAATGTTGATCAGATGACCTACTGAGACTTCTTTCTAGGAAATCATTTGTACCCTCAATGTGGCTTTTCTCTTGGTCCCTGTTCAAGCACCAATGGCACTTTCTCAAAATTGTATGAAACGAGCAAAATTATAATGATGCAAGGTGAGTTGCAGTGGGCTCATGGTATTGTGATCTCAGATGCAAGTTGACAAACCTGGATTGCCTGGGTGCTCTGCTGGAGATATTGACAAGCCAATATCAGAGCAAGGAAGTAAGAGGAATGGGGAGAGAACACTGTTTTAAGGTGTTTTAAGGACTTCCCTCTTATTGGAACAATCGGATGCTTTTGTGGTAGCATGTGCTCCTATTAAATTAAAGAAATCATTAAAGCCCTCTGAGCAGTCCAGGTGAGGGAATTACCTGCCATTAGTTTGCCTGAAAAGGTAAACTACAGCGGGTGGAAAGACTGTAATTGCAAGTTATCTCTCTTGGCTTTCTAGTGAGACTAGATTAATGAAATTTCTGGAGTTAGTTCAAATATAAGACAGAGACAACAGTACAGAAATTTGATGTTCGGGGCCATGTACAAAGTTTTCTTCAAGGGTAGCATATTTACTGTGAAACCAATGGTTACATTCCTGTTGGAAGTGAGTAGATTTTAATGTGGATGTTTCCTCAGCTGTAGAGAACCTCTGGTGTGATTAATACAACCTAACATGCTTTTATTTATGGATTTGGTACTCTGTGTGCGTGCATTTGTATGCACAGACTTGGAAACATTGGTAAGAGAAGAAACAGAGATGATAGTGTAAGAATGTAGTTTGTGGACACCACGGCATTGATGAAAACTTCAGAGATAGTGTACAGACTGTAAAGACTCTTCTTTGTTGAAAAAAAATTTGGGTGTCATCCAGATTTAGCACTGTAGTTGATTGACATAAACAGAATGGTAGCTTTGAAAATTGTTATTGGTACAAAAATTGTGAATCTAAGTGTTTGAAGAGATGGGTTACCTAAGTACCTACATAGATCTGGCTTATCATGAGTGCAAAATTTACTGGGGAAAATCCCCAGAGAGATTTCCACTGAAGATTCAAGACTGTTTCCACTGAAGATTCAAGACTGCTCTAAAAGATTTGTTTAGCCTTCAAGGAAAACCCATTTTGTCAGTTCCTATGATCAGAACTTGCTTTTACATGTTAATTTGGAGAAGGTTCATCATTAGGATCAATGACTGTATTTTGTTTTGTCCAGACACCTGTGAGACAGTCTTCATACCATGCTGGGAAGAAAAGGGCATGATGAATTAACAATGTATTCTTCACCTAAATACGATTTCTTTGTAATCTCAAGTAATCTCATTTGGCTTCTATTTATCTTTACCAATGCTCCTGATTGTTGTTTAAATGATTCCTAGTTCTGATTACTGATATATATATAAACTTTCATTCCTTTTTAGAATCCAGATAAATTATATTCTTCAGTTATATACTGTACAAATAATTTGCATATGCTAAGTGTTCATAATGCAAAAAAATATTTTCTTTTGTATTACAGAATATGGAAGGACATTTTTTCTTGTGCACTAGAAGAGAATAATTGAATGTTTCTGTTCTACTCCTGTACTATTTTTATGACTTTCTCTGCTTCTAACATAGAAAGAGTTCCAATGTTATATAAAAATATATTCATATGAATATTTTTCTCATCTTCAATTGAACTGACATGATTTTAGTTGTCTTTCAAACTCCACAGAATTTATAAAAAATAAGTTAGATACCTTAAAAGAAAATACTATCAATAATGATAATTTCACAATCCAAATCTATGAAGAAAAAGATTGTGTCACCATTAACTCAACTGAGCTTCATCTTCAACATAAAATGAATTTTTAAAAATTAAATTTATAGACTTTATCTACTCCTCTATTTCGGCTTAAAACACTTAAACTAAATAGAGGAAAGCATTTTCAATATGATATTAAAAAATAATAAATTAAAGTATAAAATATATAATAAATTATTATTATTATCATTACCACTACTACTACTACTAATAATAATAAACAGAAACACCCCCAAATTTGCCCCACAATCCGTGGCTTGGACATGAGGGGATTTTGAAATATCTGGTGAAAGATGATATATTAAATATATTAAATATATATTAAATGCTGTGTTCAATTTTTCAGGGGACCAACGTGCTAGTCAAAAGGTTATAATTAGTCAATGCAGTCTACAAAAATACATGTATGAGACTGCTGAACAAGTCACTTCACCTCTTCTGTTTCAATTACTTTCTCTGCAAAACAGGGATTATGAAGATAATTATCTCATTTGTAAGCAGTTTCAGTTCTGCAAGTAAGGAGCAATATACAAATGCAAGGCATTACTCTCAACATCAATGGCAATTAGATTTGATCTCGAGAAATGTAAATTAAGAGTAGCTCTACTGATTTTAATGGAATTATACTAGTTTGTAGTTGTCTGCTCTTTAGAAAAGACTGACTAAGAAGCTATGGTAATTGAAAGGCATAAAGAAATAGGATCATTATTAAATAAAAACAGACAAACAAATGTTTCACAGATTACCTGGAGCACTTATGCTAGAGTGTCTTTTAATAACACCTCTCTCAGTCTTTCTTCCTGTAAAATGTGCTAGAGCTAGAAGCACAGGGGAAAAGATTGTATGTATATATTATTTTAGTTTCTATTAAAATTAAGAGAACATAATAATTACAAAAGGAATTCTCAATGGAAAGAAACAAAAATCAAAATGACCATGAGGACTGAAATGGTTTTTTTAGATCTTTCTTTAGCTCAGTTATGAGCTTCATTGATTTGCATAATACGTAAGGTAAACTGATATATTTGCCACAATTTTGTTACACTGTATTATGCTCTTTTTTTTTTAATAAGTATGACTGAAAAATTAAAACCTTATAAAATTGAAATGCTATTAGCATTATTCTAGAAATAATGGTTTAAATTTATGTTCTGGAATTTTAAATTATTGTGTAACTTTTTTTTGGGAGAGACATTAAGATTAATTCAACTAGAAAAGGTCACAATTAGTTGTCTTTCTTATATCATGAACCTTTTCTGCCACAGAAACAAGATACTACTGCTGTTCCTCTAAAGTCTTTCTTTAGATTTGAGATCATCATAGACAGATGGTCAAGAAGTTGTCTAGTATATGGCTCGCTCACAGGAGCAATTTTTTTTTTATTATTTATTCAGGGGTTCTTTCTGGATTCTATAGCAGACTGAGTAAATAACTGTCTTGACTTGACAAATTCTCAGATCAAAGCCATGGTTCAGCAGAGATTAGGTCTATACTTTTTAACAAAGAAGCCTTTAACATGGCATTAAGGAGAAAAATATTTTCATAACAATTTGTGGTTGACCTTCAAAAAAATCGTCCTTGGTGTTGCTGGTGTTGACAAGTGATAGCATTCTTGTGATTTCGTGTCTTAAAACAGATTACTTGCAAATTTCCAACTATAGAAAATACAGAAGCGCTGAAGTCAGCAACACAGCTGAACAGTTTTGAATCATCTACGAGAGGTGACAGTATTGAGCTCAGGTCAGTGGTTAGTTCAGATCATGCTCACACACACATGGAGACAGAACTACGATCCTACAGCTAAAACCTATTTTTACAAGAGCTACATTAAAAATTGGCAACACGCTCACAATTTCTGTTAAAAAGACAGTTGCAAACAATTTAGGGCACAATTTTTCATTACTGCAATCAATAGCCAGTTTACCATTGAGTTCTGTAAATAGGAATTGAGATCTATCTAATTAAAATGGATTGTTATCTGTGACATACAATATGCCACAGGGCTTCACTACAAGACTTTCAGGATGAGGTTTTGTAGAATAAATGAAATAATACATTCCTTTTTTGATATTTAAGCATTTCCTTTCAGACGAACATGAAGTCTATTGAGATACAGAAAGTTTTTTTCTTTTCCTTTGAGAAGTGAAAAAAACCAGTTTTTCTTTTCTCATTTTTTTAAACAAGAGAAAACAAGGCAAAATAGTTTTAGAAGCTAATAGTCTAACAAGGCAGGGCTTAAATGAGCTGGTGTAATTATAGCTTTACTGATGAATAAGTCAAACTGCTTTGAAGGAGATCCCTGTGTGCAGCTTTTCTCTTTGGTAGTATAGTAAAAACTAACCCTTCAGATTCTATTTAGGTGTAAGTACTGGCAATGAGACAATACCAAATACTAGCTCAGCATTCTAAAAATTGTTGGTAAGAATTAAACACATTCATTCAGACACTACTCCCCTCATACCTCTTCATATTTATGCTTCTCCAGACAGACAAAAACATCCTTTCTCCCCTCCCCCCCCCCCCCCAAATTTTGCAAGATTTTTCAATGAATGGCCTAAGAGTCCACACAGCTCTATGAGCAGAGGCCATGACTCTCATAAACATGTTAAGGAGTGCCACGATAAGGACATCCCCTAAAATGCAATTGCCCAGTGTGGTTGCAGAGCTGTTTCAGGTTAGACTGCTGTGCTTTACAGGGTTGTCAGCTCTCTCATAGTGTCTGGTATATAACCTTGGTTCACATTTCTTTGTTTCTATTCTGAAATATTTAAACCTGTTGCAGATTCAGTCACCAGAACCAATTCATTTAGACAAAGAAAATGTGGGTCTGTTGCAGTCTCTATTCACTCTCTATTTGGTTTTTTTTCACACCTGTGTGTACCAGTACCGGATGTTTCAGAGGAAGACATGCAGAACCCCCACAATGGGCAACATCTTAGACTTTCTGTTATGCATCAGAACAATATTTGTTGCTTTGTTATTTCACAGAGTTTATTTCACTTTGTTATTTCACGGGTTTACGCCAGATTCCCAGCTTTGTAGATTCAGATACTTTTTCATTGCTTGGGAACCAGTGATGGATTGATCTCACTATACTTCAAGCTTCTAGTCTTAGGCTCCTTGTCTAAGCTAGTCTTCTGTTCTCCTATGGGAAAAAAACAACCAAACAACCAAACATAACACCAAACCAAAACCCACAAGCAATTGAAAAACAGTTCAATACCTAGTGTGTGGATTCAAAACCTGCTGTGAACCTTTAAAACCCAAGATTTTGAGAATTCTGCAGTCACAGCAATCAAAATATCTCTTGCATAGGAATTTTCAGACTATGCCAATGAGTATATCAAGGGAAGGGAATGGATGGGAAGAGGAAGGAAGATGTTTTTAGAAGGAAAGGCTGCAGGTAGTAAGGTTAAATGAAATATTGTGTTCAAGCTTTTAAGAGTCTGTTATTGGTAAAGTAACTTTATAAAGAAAATATGTTAGCATATGAAAGAATGCCTGAAAAATATCAGTTCAAAAGATACATAAATTATCAAGGTTATCCTGACAACCTGTTAAAAGAGAACATTCTAAAATCCTTCATATTCTAATAACTTATTCTGAATTTCAGCCAAAAAGTACAAAGGCAACATTTGAAGACATTTGAAACCTCATTTTTTTGTTAGCTTGACTTGCTCAATTGCTACAAATCTAAGCATAGTAAATATAAACATTTCACAGACTATGTGCTGTTTAGACAGGAGTAATTACCAGTAGGGGGACAAATTCCTAGTGACAAGCTGGGAAGTTAGGCCAACCAGGGAAGGTGAGTACCAGCAGGGCAGGAGGCCAAACAAGGCAAAACTACAGCACTTCTCAGGCAAGAAGTAGAGGACAGAGCTCAAACAGCAGCTCTCCAGTTGAGGATGGAGGCTTCTGGTGAGACTCCTTACAGCTCTTTCTCACAAATTCATCATTGCCACAGCAGTCTGGTCCATGGTTACAAAATCGTGCTGCAGCAGAGGGGACTTTGAACATAAGAGCTAAAATGCTGGGAGGAGGGAGGTGATTGCAGAGCTATTGGTGCACTCAGGGCCCCAACAGCAGTTTCAACAGCAAGACTTGTGTAGCAGACTCTGACCAAACTTGAAAATGTCAGTAGTTATATTCAGACTATTTACCTTTCTGCTCATAATTCTCCTACAATTTAAAAATTATGTCACTGTATGTAAACATGACTGACAGCTGATTAGAACACAAATCAAGTTTAAATGAGAGAAAATCATGGTATCACAGGAAAAATCAAGTTTTTAGTGCCTTTCTAGAGCCATGCAAGAAGGCATATGCAAGTCTTCTGCTCTGGGATTAATGTCATCATTCCTGGGGTATGTTTATTCATGAAAGGCACCTAGCTTTGAGCAAACATAGGGTTTTGATGCTGCCATTTAGACAGAAAATTTCATGCTTTGAACTGCAAGACCTTTTCTCTGTTGCTTTGTTTGGGAAAATGAAATAGATCCAGAGAATTACCTTATTCTTAGGGGATGTTTGAAAGGCGATCATGACACCTATAAAGGAACATTGTGTTTGCTTCCCCTAAAGACTTTTTTTCACGTTATATAAAAACCTGACAAAATTGATCCATTGGTACGTGCAAGATTTCAGGTACATATTCCCGAGAAATTATCAAACAATTTTAAAATCAGCTGGGGATGCAGAAATATATTACATCAATTTCTGTAAATGTGAAATAGAACAGTGAAATATTAAAGAATTTATCATGTGTAAACAGTTTTTTTTCTTGTTAATAGAACAAAATCATTATTTGGTCAATGGATTTAAAATGCAAATCTCCGCAGTTTTAAAAAGGCTCTTCTAAAATAACATTAGACTCCTTTTTTCATAATGTTAAGGTCCAATGATTCTCATAATTTCTATTCATTTCTCCAAATATCTAGACTGGAATATTTGCTGTCATCTACTGTGTTTCTAAAATAAGAGTTATCAGAGTTTCACTATGAAAAGTCCTTTTTGCATACCAAGAAATATCAGGCATAGTAATTCAAGTTGTGGTCAATGCAAACAAATTGTGCATTCCAAATAGACTTCTACAAGTGCTGAATTAAAACAGAGTCACAAGTTTTCCATCTCTTAATTTGCATTTTTTGTTTCAGGCAATAAAGTGCTGTAAAGAGAATTCTGCTAAATTTTTATAAAATTCTGTAGGTATGTAATATTACAGCACAATCCTTAGAATAAATTTTAAAGTACTTTTGGCCCTCATGGAATTATTATTTACTTTAAAAACAATTAAAAAAAAAATCCTGCTTCTGACTGGAATTCAGAGTGATAGTGCATCTCCCCATAATTACTGACCAAATAGCTCAAGGAACTGAAGTAGGCAGAGAGAGAATGGGTTTTGAATATTTCCATGAGTGGAGATTCCACAGCCACTCTGGGTAACCTTTTCCAGTCTTTGACCACCCTTATAGTAAAAAGTATTTTCTTATGTTTAAATCTAATTTCTGGTGTTTTAGTTTGTGCCCTTTGACTCTTGTCCTCTCACTGGGCATCACTGAGAGGAGTCTGTTCCTTCTGCTTTACTTCCCACCATCAGGTATGTATATGCATTGATCAGATGCCCCCGAGCCTTCTCTTCTCCAGACTGAACAACCCCAGCTTTCTCAGCCTTTCCTTGTATGCCAGATGTTCCAGTTCCTTCATCATCTTTGTGGCTCTTTGCTGGACGTACTCCAGTATCTGTCCATCTATCTTGTACTGGGGAGGCCAGAATGGCACCCAGCACTCCAGAAGAGCCTCACCAGGGCTGAGCAGAGGGGAATGATCACCTCCCTTGACCTGCTGACAGTACCTTGCCTAAAGCAGCTACAGGTGCTCTTGACTTACTTTGTCACAAGGGTATGTTGCTGATTCATGTTCAACTTCTTGTTCACCAGAACAGTGAAGCAAATCTCCTTCAGTGAGTCCCCAGCATATACTGGTGCATGGGATTATTCATCTTCAGTGGAAAAAATTTGCATTTTGTGCTGTAAAATTTGATGAGGTTCCTGTTGGCCATTTCTACAGTTTGTTTAGGTCTTTCTGAATGGCAGCTCAACCATATGGTCTATAAACCACTCCTTTTGGTTTTATATTGTCTGCAGACTTAATTAGTGTGCACTTCTGTCACATAGTCCAGTTTATTCCTGATTGTCATAAGCAGTACTGCACCCAATATCAGCCTACCAGTGCACCACTACTGACTGGCCCCCAGCTGGACATCATACCACTGATCACAGCATTTTAGCCAGTTTTCAATCCACTTTGTTGTCCACTTTTGTAGTCTGTATTTAATCAGTTTGTCTATGAAGACATTACAAGAGACAGTACTGAAAGTCTTACTAAAGTCAAGATAAATAGCATCCACTGCTCTTCCCTTATTCCCAAGCCAGTCATTTCTTTACAGAAGGCCATCAGAGCGGTCAGATTTGAGTTCCCCTTCACAATTCCATGCTGATTATTTCGTTACCTTCTTGTCCTTAATGCGTTTGCAAGCTTAAATGGTTTCCAGGATTATTTGCTCCATCACCTTCCCAGCGACTGAAGTAAGGCTGACCAGACTGTGTTTCCCTGAATCTTCCTTCTTGCCATTTTTGAAGGTAAGAGTGATTTTTCATTTCCTCCAGTCTTCAGGAACCTCCCCTGATTGCCTTTTATTGAGAGTGGCCTTGCAATGACATAGACCACCTCCCTCAGGATTAGTGAGCAATGACCACACACAGCAGAAGGGCTATTGCACTGGCTCTGAGTAGAGACATCTTTTCTGATTTTCTAAACATTTTAAAATGCTAAATTCCAGGATCCTAGTTAAGGTTGATCTTAACAGTGTTTAAGACCTACTGCATTCCTTTTAACAAGACCTGACATGATTCTAAGAAATGTTTGAACAGTGCAGTCAGTGCTGTCTTTATTGAGAATAAAAACATTATTTCATTTACCCGTGCCATCATTCTTGCTGTATTAAATTCATTTATCATCAAATATTTTCTCTAGTAAACTTGTCAAACTTCTGTTAGGCCTCTAACTACGTATCCAAAAAAACACCATAGTTACCTCTGTATTTTTTTTTCAGTTAGGCATCAAATTTTGCTCTATTTTCCATAACAGAATTAAGGACAACTCCCTAATGTGCATGTTATTCAAGATTTCCACCTTTTTATGCCATTTGCATTAACTGTAGGAAAGCTCTCTGACCATCAGCAGAAACCTTTCTTCTTGTCATTCACTGTTGAGAAGACTAGGGTTTTTTTGTAGTCCAGGTACATGGTAGTAAAGCCCATGAGAATATTTTTATTTTATGAATGGGAGGAATAATGTAATTTAGGACCATTTGGAGAATTCTGGTTCTTTTAACCCATGACAGAAAGGAACTTCAATGAAATGCAAGAAGGCTGTCTCAATAACATTGAAACGCAAATAGCATCTCTAAGGGATACAGAGTGGACTGACTAAATTGTTAAGTATGGAATTCTGTTGAAGAAGAAACTGAAAATAGTTTTGTTAAAGTTTGTGGGTTTTAACTTGATCAGAAGCTCCAATTGTTTCCAAAGTAAATACTCACTGTATTTGTTTTCCAACTTTTATGTGCTTTCTTTCTTGTTCTGTCTCTTTGCAGTCCTAGCAGTTTATAGGTTTATGGCAATAGAATTTAAAATGCAAGGTTGTTTTTTTTTTCCTTGATATGTGATTATGAAGAGTCTAGAATAATTCGCTCTGGAGTAGAATAGTCTAAGTAACAGCTACCAAAAAACACCCTTAAGCAAGTAATGAAAACCAAATCTTTTGTCCAGAAGTATAACTCCACATATACTGTGATGAATTAGACTGGAAGATGCTCAGGTAATTAAACATAACAGTTTTAACAACATTAAACTATGCTGCTTAAAACTAAACACTATTTACATTTAATCAATTATCATTTAAACTTCAATCATTTGCATGGTTGGAATGTGTTCAGTATTAAGCATCACATTGCAGCTCTGTTGAGCTAAAGTCTTGCATAATTTAATGATGAAATGCTCATGCTTGGATGATACTAATCAGTGAAGTGCTGGTATCTAGTTTGGAAAAAGTAGGTAGTTATACAAGCTATCAATGAATATTTGGGTTTTGTTACAAAAATCACATTACTGTTTTTGTAATCGGTTTATGTTTAAAGCTGGATTGTTCATAGTAACTGAGAAATTTGCTAAAGCTTTTCTAAATATTTAGTGAAAGACTTGGTCTTCAGAAAACATGAATTTCCTTTGCTTGTATACCTGTCATTTAAAAAGAGAATAGAGTTTAAAATCAAACTTTTTTTTTTTTTTAAGATGGAATGGATGGAATGTGTTACACAAGTTTCTTCTTATTATTGAGAAGTCTTTTGTCTTATACATTCCTAGGAAGAAAAGTGTTGCTTAAAATTAAGAGTATAATAATCTATATTTTGCAAGAAACATAAAAGGTTTTTTGTTTGATAACAATTTCTTACTTGGTCTTCTAATTATCAGGAATAGAAAAAGAAGAGAAAAAAGAAAAACAAACGAAAACATCAACAAAACCCTTCAGAAGACAGCTTTTGCCAACACTCACAAAACCTAAAATTCTTGAACTTAAGATTCCCACAATTTTTAGTTGGGTTTTAGATCAAACAGCGTGAATTTTCTTAATGCTAAGTGGACCTTATAATAAGGCAGGAACTGCCCAACTACGTTGACATAATTGACTCTACCTGAGTATACGATACCCTAGAGTCATGCAGGTTTTCATCCTGACAGCACATTTAAGAAAAACAAAAAATACACAGGTAGCAATAACACCTTTCCTAATGGTGCTTTATCGCTAGGAAGATCTGAGTTCAACGGCTGCCTTCCAAATCTACTTACTGTCATGATTTATGTTGTTCATCACTTTCAACTAAGTTAGCACAGTCCTGCTGTGTTCAGGATATGACTACCTGCTGAGGAAGAATAAGGCAAACACCATTCTTACTGTTATGTCTTTTTTGTACTTGGTTTTAGTTACAGTACATCACAAATGTTGGATTCAATGAGGATATTGCTTCCACAAAGTTTTTTGCCTATCATAGATCTTTGTGAAGTGAGAACCAAAATACTTACTTGCAAACCTTGATATCAATGTGATTAAAAACTCGAACTTTATAATCAACTTGTTTTCCTCTTGGCTAAGAATCAGTCAAATGTCATCTTGATATAAAAGCTGTAAAATACATACTTCTGTGAAAACAGAATGAAGATTTTGGATAACCATATGCCAGGATTATCAGACCTCTTCAATGTGTGAGTTATGTACGCAATACATGAGGTAAGTATGCACATCTTTAAGAATAGAGAATGAAAGAAACAAATAAAACCCCTCCTTGACAGTAAGCTGTGCCTGAAAGTCAAGTTTATTTTTTCTGTGCAGGAAGAGCTGGTAGGATTCACAACAAATTATGTCTTCCTACAAAGTGAAAAAGGAGTACTATGAATTAGAATCAATAAATGTTCTATAAATCCTAACTGCATTTGTTGGAAGACATTCAGGTGTTTGGTACAGTGGCAGTGTTGAGTAAATGACCTGAAAGGCAGAAAATAGTACACTTTAATGGCTGTAATCAGGATCCAGCTCTTAAATTTGGCTTTCTAGCTGGCACACATACAATTCTTCCATACTTTCTAGGACTGGATGCCCCAGTTAAATAGCCTACATGCACTGCTACTGCTGCTTCATTAAATTGTCTTATTAGTTTCACTGGTCATCTTAGCTATGGTCAAACTAGAAAAAATATTTGAAACTTACTAAAGTAATTGCAGAGGCTGAAGGGTAAGTGGAGGTAAATTTGGGAAAGCTTTAAAAACCATCAACAGTCACATTTGGATGAACACAAAACCTGATGAACACAAAGCCCACTCTTCATCCACCTTGATTTTGTAGTGGTGTGCGGGTTCTTTGAAAGCCTTTGGTGGGGCATAGCAAGAGCTTTGAGTAAATGGTTGTCAGATTTATAATTTACTAGAGCAAGAGTTTCCTACCAGATACCCTAAGAAAACCCCAGGGGAACCGCGAAGAACCCTCAACATTCCCTAAATCACAGTTACATTTCCCCTGGTTCTGGATTCAGCTGATCCCAGAAGGATTTCACGGAACCACGGAATCACGGAATCTTCAGAGTTGGAAGGGACCTCTAGAGATCATCTAGTCCAACTCCCCTGCTAGAGCAGGATTGCCTAAACTACATCCCTCAGGGCTACATCCAGGCGGGTCTTGAAAATCTCCAGAGAAGGGGGCTCCACAACCTCCCTGGGCAGCCTGTTCCAGTGCTCTGTCACCCTCACTGTAAAGAAGTTTTTCCGTGTATTTGAACGGAACTTCCTATGTTCTAGCTTGTGCCCATTGCCCCTTGTCCTGTCGCTGGGAACCATTGAAAAGAGCCTGGCTCCGTCCTCCTTAAACCCACCCTTTAGATACTTGTAAACATTAATCAGGTCCCCCCTCAACCTTCTCTTCTCCAGGCTAAAGAGTCCCAGCTCTTTCAGCCTTTCCTCATAAGGGAGGTGCTCCAGTCCCATAATCATCTTGGTTGCCCTACGCTGGACTCGCTCCAGTAGTTCCCTGTCCCTCTTGAACTGGGGAGCCCAGAACTGGACACAGTACTCCAGATGTGGCCTCACCAGTGCAGAGTAGAGGGGAAGAATGACCTCCCTCGACCTACTGGCCACAGTCTTCCCTATGCAGCCCAGGATGCCATTTGCCTTCTTGGCGACAAGGGCACACTGCTGGCTCATGGATAATTTGCTGTCTACCAGGACCCCCAGGTCCTTCTCCTCAGAGCTGCTTCCCAGCATGTCCGCCCCTAACATATACTGGTGTTTGGCATTCTTCCTTCCCAGGTGCAGGACCCTACACTTGCTTTTGTTGAACCTCATTAGGTTCTTCTCTGCCCAGCTCTCCAGCCTGTCCAGGTCACGCTGGATGGCAGCACGGCCCTCCGGAGTGTCGGCCACCCCTCCCAGCTTGGTATCATCAGCAAACTTGCTGAGGATACACTCTGTCCCCTCATCTAGGTCATTAATGAATATATTGAACAAAATTGGTCCAAGTATTGACCCCTGAGGGACACCACTCGTTACAGGCCTCCAACTGGACTCTGTGCCGCTGATCACAACCCTCTGGGTTCTGTCACTCAGCCAGCTCTCGATCCACCTCACTGTCACCTCGTCTAGCCCATACTTCCTCAGCTTCCTAATGAGGATGTTATGGGAGACAGTGTCAAAAGCCTTGCTAAGGTCAAGGTAGATGACATCTACGGCTCTCCCCTCATCCAGCCAACCCGTTATAACATCATAGAAAGCTATCAGATTGGTCAGGCATGATTTGCCCTTGGTAAATCCATGCTGACCACTTCCAATAACTTCCTGTTCCTCTATGTGTTTGGAGACGACATCCAGAATGAGTCGCTCCATTACCTTCCCAGGGACAGAGGTGAGACTAACCGGTCTGTAGTTCCCTGGGTCCTCCTTCTTGCCTTTTTTGAAGATTGGAGTGACGTTAGCCTTCCTCCAGTCCTCAGGCACCTCTCCTGTTCCCCATGACTTTTCAAAGATGATGGAGAGTGGTCTAGCTTTACAGAAGCACAGAAGCACAGAGCTATAGGCTGTCCCAATTGGTCTTAAAAGAAGAGCCCTTTGCTGGCTATTTTTTGGATAAGGCCAAGTGACTCCCTATGTAAGCATAAGTAATAGTCACTGTGTCAACACTGACATGGAAAATTACAAGACAGAATAAACAGTTGCTGTACATAGTGGTAAAATGTTGAGACAGAAACAGAAATATTTAGAAAGCAGAGTGCACTTTCATTGTTTCACACCATTCCGACCTCTTCAGCATGACACCACATAGTTTTACGTTATCAATTGCAACCTTATTCAAGCACATTGCAAACACTGTAGCTCTTCATTATGTGTACAAGAAACAATGCTTTCATCAGTAATTGTTACGTAGTACAGGTTTCTCAGAGAAGTTGTGGATGCCCCATCCCTGGAAGTGTTCAAGGACAGGTTGGATGGGGCTTTGAGTAACCTGGTCTAGTGGGAAGTGTCCCTGCCCATGGCAGGGGAGTTGAAACTAGATGATCTTTAAGGTCCTGTGAAACACAAACTATTCCATCATTCTATGATAATATATCAGAATATAATGCTCCTTCATCCACAAGATACCTAACATATCTTTCTACATGCCTGGTTGGTATATAGAAAGAAAACCACAGTCCACTGGAAAAGGTAAAAAACTTGTAGTGTAAGTGTCTCTGTTCTCTGCAGACAGTTTTTGAAGTTGTAAAATGAGTTGCATTTCAACAAGCCATGACTTCTTGAAGTTTCAGTCTACAGTCTCTAAATCAGATCTTGGCTCAGTGTAAAAGGAAATGAAAGTGTAGTACAGAAACAGCCATCCTGAAACTCTAAATAAAGTGACGATATTTACAATAACCTTTTTATTTTTTTTTTAAAAGCTTAAGATGAACTAGATCTAGAAAACTCTCATTAGGATGTCTCTGTATATCACTCTGCTCTAACATTTTGGATGCCCAGTTATAGGAGTGTTGAAGTACCATAAAAAACTTAAGCTACAAAAAAATTTTGATTGAATAGGTTATATTTAGAACAATGTAAATTGTGTTACTGAAGTTCAGTAGAGCTTTTTCTAATGATGTGGAGCGTAGAGTAACTGTGACTGAGTAAGGTACATATAGCAGAGGAAGCCATCTTGTATGCAATGGCAATACCAGGACTTTGGCAATACTGGGACTCTCCTAGCATTAAAAGATAAAAATGCACTTTCTTATGAAGGCATATCTTATAATGTGATTGAATAATTGTGCTTATGTTAGAACACGTTGTTTGATGATCTATTTGTATTTGACTCCAGTGGTCCTCCCTTTTTACTCTACCTAATGCCTGTGTATGTATGGGGAAGCTTACTTTAACATTTTTCCTTAACAGCCTCCCAATCCATCATGACTTAGCAAAAATTAATTTCTTTATCCAGTTGATTTGACTCGTTGTCAAAAGTAGTTTTTACAATAGCATCTTGTTTCAAGAATAATAAATATAGTTATCTAAGAAAGAACTGAATATACAATATACAAACAACTTTGACAGTCTTGAGTTCTGATGAATTTTGTTTTCTAGAAGTTTACTGTACCTCTAACCTTCTATCTTTTCTTATTAATTTTCTACCCTATTTTAGCAGGGAGTTCGTTACCCATTGCTTTAATGAAGAGGCTCCATGCAGACTTCATAGGGGAAAAGCTGTTGAAAATTAATTTACATACGTACATTAAAAAAAAATGAAAATAAATGAACATGTAAATGTTCATTTTCAACCTTATATTTAAAAATTCCTTTTTAATCTATGCTGAAATCAACAGAGGTTTCAGTGATTGAAAAATTAATATTCACCACACTAATTTTGTGTTCTCACATGACAGCATTTTTTATTTGTTCATATGCTTTTAGTTGTATACTTCATAAAATAAAACCTTTGAAAATGCATCATTTACAAGGAAAATCTTCAGGCTGGTCTCAACTAAGGTGAATCTTACTTTTCTGATGATATTACAACAGACCACATTTTTTTTTTTTTTTAAATAGCAAGAAAAAGATTTGACTGAAGTTATTCAAACTTGAACTAGATGATGGTTTGGCCTTGTAACGAGTGCTATGTAGCTTGAGGATGCAGTATCTAATCATGTGATATATAATCTCATAGCCCAAGAGAGAGATGTGTTGAAAAATTTCTGCACCTAAAAAACATTATTTTTTTCTGAAAGAAAAATACGATCTATATACATAAATCATTAATGTGGATTGCTTTAATGGTTCTTTTAAGGAGGTACACAAAATAGAAGTGATCTGTTGTGTTCGAGCTTTTTAAAGACATTTTTCGTTTTCCAGGACTTTCTATGTGTATTCTTATTGAAATGGCCTTATTATCTGAGGTTAGTTTGTGAAGATATGCCTTAAGGAGGTTATGGGAATTTCCAAAGCTTATTATGGGATGTTTAGAGCAAGAGTGGAAGGCAAGGAAAGAAAGGGATCAAGGTGGGTAAGAGAGAAAAGAGAGCGGAAAAATGGAGACAGGAGGAGATGCTGGTCACAGCGTTTCTATGCCCACACCCCAGGTCTGATCCCCACCTCCCTTCTACCTTCTTGTTGAACTCTACTCCAGGGTATTTGCATCTGTGGAGTCCAGCGCATCAGTGTGTGTGTGTGTGCACATGTGAATATGTCAAATCGTTAGATAACTTCCAATAGAACAACTGCAGAGTAAGGATGAGAGGTCAGGAGGCCAGCAGCTAGAGGAACTGGGATCTGGGCTCCACCCCTGGGTAGGCCAAGTGTTTAGAGACAGCTACTGGGGCAGTCCATGTGCATGAACTTCTGTCCTGATTAACCAAATATGAGGAACAAAGAAGTCTATGCTGCTCATTTTTATGAGTTTTTTCTGTGTTCACACATGTTTTAGAGATCACCAAAGCCATTTGTAGTGGAGGAGGGAGGAAATCTCTGCTGAGTCCTTGGCTAGTTTACGGGGGCACAGCCATGAAAGGGAAGTCAGCTTCCCTAACAGTCACCTCTACCCTTTATTAAAAAAAAAAAAAAGTGTGAAAAGGCTTACAAAATCTGTACTTTAAATGTTCTTTATGCTTATTTATAACCAAAGGGTTTGTTTATGAAGGAAAACCTGTATTCCAAAGGGAACAGAGACATAACAGCTACGTAATTAAATATGAAACTTTACATAGTTTACATTTTAGCACAGAATTTTTTTCAATATGCTTAAGAAACTCTTTTAATGCAAAAATGTTTCATATGAAAGCTGATTCATGCAAAAATGCTTCACAAAACCCCAAAATATAACTGTGTATATACAACTCTGGATTAATGTTTGGAAATTAATCCAGCAAAGTGCTGCTTGCTACAAAGATGCATATCTTCTTGGTTCTCTCTTACAATGTTTCCACTGTAGAATCAGGTGTATCTTACTGTTTGTTCTTTTTTGCTTGTAATAGTTTGACAAGGTATTATATAAACTGTAAAAAGATACCTTCATTGCATATTTTTCCTTTCGAATATAGTGGCTGAGCTGTAAGCATGTTATGACTTCTACTTGTGGAAGAGATGAAAAGATCTTTCAGCTCAAGCTCTTGATTTACTTATGATTCCTGCCCTTTTCTGCTTAAGCATATTCAGACATTTCTTCAGACTAGCATGACAAAATATGATTATATTAATCACTGGATTTTTGTTGTATGCTGTAGCTGTGTAATGGCTTGACCTGGCCAGCAAACTAGAGCTCACCAGCCACTCACTCATCCCATCTCCACAGCAGGAAGAGGGGGAGAAGCATAAAAGCAAAACCGTGAAAAATTTGTGGGTCAAAATAAAAATGGTTTAATAAGTGAAAAAAAAAAATGGAAAGAAAACCAAGTGATGCAGAGGCAATCACTCACCACCTCTCACCAGCAGACTGATGCCCAGCCAGTCTCCAAACAACAGATACTTTGGAAAGACTCCTTCCTCCAGTTTTATTCATGAACATGATGTTAGGTGGCATGGAATGTCCCTTTGGTCAGTTTGGGTCAGCTGTCCTACCTGTGATGCTTCCCTCTTGCCCATCCCCAGCCTGTGGGGGCAGAGTAAGAAACAGAGAAGGTCTTTATCCTGTGCAAGCACTGTCCAGCAAGAGCCAAAATATTTCTGTGTTATCAATACTTTTTTAGTCACAAATATAAAAGACACCACCATACAGGCTGCTAAGAGAAGTATGGCCAGCAGGTCAAGGGAGGTGATTTTCCCTCTCCACTCTTGTGAGAACCCACTCGGAGTACTGTGTTCAGCTCTGGGGCCTCCAGCAGAAGAGGTGGTCCAGAGGAGGGCAACAAAAATGATCAGAGGGCTGGAGCACCTCTCCTATGAAGACAGGCTGAGACAGTTGGGGTTGTTCAGCCTGGAGAAGAGAAGGCTCCAGGGACACCTTATAGCAGCCTTCCAGTACCTAACGGGGGCCTACAGTAAAGATGTGGAGGGACTCTTTATCAGAGAGGGGTAACGGTTTTAAACTGGAAGAGGGTAGATTAAGAAATTCTTTACTTTGAGGGTGGTGAGACAGTGGAACAGATTGCTCGGAGAAGTTGTGGATACCCCATCCCTGGAAGTGTTCAAGGACAGGTCGGATGGGGCTTTGAGCAACGTGGTCTAGTGGGAGGTGTCCCTGCCCCTGTCAGCGGGGTTGGAACTACTTGATCTTTAAGGTGTCTTCCAACCCAAACCATTCTATGATTCTATACTTCTATGAGGAAAATTAACTCCATTGTGGCCAGACCCAGTACAACCTGCTAGATCACCAGATGACATTTAGGACAAGTTTATAGACCTAAGTCCTACAGGTTCATCCAGTCTGTAAGACTTAGGTCTACCAGGTTGTTCTAAGAGCTTTTCCCTTAAGTCTAGCCCTTGTTATTCAGGCTCCTGTACTTTAAACACTCTTTTCCCCAGTGCTACTGTGATTTATTTAGTCTTCTACCATAGCTTACTTCTTAAAAGAACACAATAGATGGTAAGGAGCAAGCTTGGCACAGTTTTCTAATTAAGGAACAAAACCCAAGAATTTACAGACCATTAAACACATATTTCTCAGTTCAATAGGCCTTTCTCCAGGTCCTCTTTCCCCTAACAGTATTTTTGTAGAAGGACGAGTGGTTGTATTCAGAATAAGAGAGTTTTCATCTATCTCGTCAGAGACCTGGGCTCCCCTTTCTCCCTTTCCTCTCCATCAACTTGAGCTACAACTCTTTATAGCACCCCGCTGCTTCTGCTTGATAACTATTTTCACATCATGAGATCACGGACCTCCGCCTGCTGATTTTATTGCCAAAGCCATCTCTTTCTCCTACCTGATGCTTCACCTCCCTCTTTTTTTATAGGAGCGAGTTTGTAGACTGGGATGTTGAATACAGGATGCTCTCTGTTGAAAAAACCTCAATGATTAAGGCTTATTATTGCTCTGTTAGATTTGCCGTTCCAACTGAAATTGAAAAGATGCCCGATTAGCTACATTTTTATATAAATATATATATATATACATTCTCCCCAAAACAACACAACAAACTTTTACATATAAATCAGCCTTTCTTCTATGGAACTTGAGTTCCTTAATCAAAAAGGAGATACAAAGATTCATAGGGTTTTATTCTCAATGACAAAGCTTCCTATATCTTTTACTGACAATGTATATGATGATTAAACCTTTCTAAAATTCAGACTAAAGAGATGAACAAAAGGCAGGTATTTAAATAAGAACCAAACTTGGCATGTTTTAACTTTTGTAAATGCTAAAACAAAAAATTCCCTCTTTTTTTTTCCAAGAAATGGCATTATCTGATTCTGTTTCTATTCATGTTATTTAACTTTGAAGGGCGTTTTGTGTCTTTTTCCAGGTGTAGACCTGTACGAATAAGATGCCCAGGAAGTAAAGCCAGAAAGATTTTGCCTGAAAACATTAAAAATATAAAAGTAGTTTGCCTTAGTGGAGTGGGGAATGATATAGGTTCAAGTGGCTTTCAACTTTTCAGAGCTATAGCTTAGTTCTATATTTTTAATAATGACAGCATGTTCATTTCATTGAATGATGACATCGTTTTGAAAAAGTGATAAGAAGAGTCATGGAACATTTGAGTAAGCACTGCTGATTTGTGGTTGCAGCTCTCGATGCCTGCAGTGTAACTGCCAAGCAGAATTACTGTATCTGCTGTTTATTACACTCCGAGTGATTGACCTATGTGAATCCTCCTTACCTTGAGCCCAACAAACTGCTGACTTACTTCTAACTTCAAGTAAGTAAAACAGTGACTTTGGAGCCAGCTCAACACTGTTAGTCAAACTTGCATCAAATACATTCTCCACTTCCATTAGGACTGTCACTTGAAAGTAACTGACCGGAACATAAAATAATTGTCTTTTCTTGCTTTCTCTGCAGATTGTCCAATCACTTTTTTTTTCCCACAATAGAATGATGACGGGGTAAATTTGCACACACTGATTCCAAAGCTATTTAAGAGCATTTAACAAAATACATTTTTGTCTGAGGAACATTAATAAATAACATCTGAAATTTCACTGATCATTTAAAATGGCTTTTGAAATGACTGATAATGAATTAGAGCATATTATAGTTTTTTCAACTGCAAGGGCATCAATGTTTTCACTCCATGTAACTCATAAAAAATCTAATAGGGAATAAAGAACTGTAGAGAACAAAGAAGAGGAAGTAAAAAGAGATGAAGGAAATAAAGCTTTTTAAAAAGGTTTGAATTCACTTGTATGACAGGGATCCATGCTAGGACTTTCGGAAGAGCTACTACACTTGTCTGGACCTGTTATTCATACAATATATCATGAGTGCATATGGTACATTACATAATTAATTTAGAATATAGGACATTAGGACATTACAGGAAAAGCTATAGTTGTACAGGAAAGGTCACCAATTTGCAAGCAATGTAAAAAGATTCAGAAACTACAATTTTTTATTGGAAAGCCACTCTAATTTACGTTGAATTATCAGTAAAAAGGAAGTTAAAAATAATTTTCCTAAGAACTAACATGCTTCGAAGATTTGCAGGGCCATTGGTGGATGTAAACTACATGGAAGTATGGCTGCTGACCTTGTTTTAGAATGGTGAGGTTGACGAGGTTTTCTCCCATGGTCCTATCCCTCCAGGATAATTTTGCGATTTTATGGATGATGGGATCTCAGTAAAGAGACAGGGAGACTGACATTTTAAAGGGTTTTATTGAGAAACAAAAAAGAAATTGGAAGGAAAGACTTAGCAATTAAAACACCAAAAGTGAAAGAAGAAAAATAGTATGAGACAATAATAACATTTTGGTATTCAAACCATTTTAATGATCATGTCTTATTTTTTGTGATGCATAGCTATTAATGACCAAATTAATATGATCTCAGAAACTTCTCTTAGCATCGAAGTGGTTATCTATATACTCCTCCAAATCCTTAGCAAAAAGCAGATGTTACCTAAAGCTTCATATATTTGACTAAGATATCAATGATATCATCCTAGAATGGTAAACTTCTCCTCCCTCACACGAAGAGACTAATATAGTCATGACTATCAAATCACCTAGGAAAGGACAGGCTCAAATATAATATATTGCAAATCCCCTCAAAATCACTTTTCATTTTGGACAACTGCCTTCAACTCTGGAAACTAGTCCTGAGAGAAGCCTGGATAAAGGCAGACAGTTTCTCTTCCACTCTTCAGTCTTTCAGTATGTGCTGCACTTTTGTCTTATCTGCATTGTCTTTGATTTCCTTGAGGTTTGTTTATTTATTTATTTTTTTATTTATTATTGCTTAGCATTTGTAATCTGGATATAGGTAAAAAGAATCCATGTTCTAGAAAGATTTTGAGGTAAATTTTTGGGAAGTCAAACTTTGTGGTAATGTTTTAAACTTTTCTTATTTGCATGATATTCTCTACATTCTCTTTGAATGTATTGTGTGAGAAGAAAAGATAGAAAGGCTAATAAAAACTTCCATTAAGTTACACTAGGTAGGAACAAAATAAAAAAATAAAAACAAGAAAAAGAAAAAACTGATAAAGGTTAATGCTACTGATAAGTAAATCCATGGCATTTTAGGAACTTTTCTATTGCTATTGATTTTACATAGAAGGCTTTCAAATGCTATAGTGACTGGGCAGAAGAAAATCTGAGTGGTGTCAAGAAAAAGTGAGAAGGATAACTGGAAAAGAATGAACTTGGCTAAGACAGCTGGAAAAAAGCTAACAAAAGCTAATGAAAATAATGGCAGACTTTAAACATAGAAACAGTTTTGGGGAATTTGAAAGAGCAAAAGTGAGCAAGTATAGAAAGAAAGGTACCCAGAAAAGAAAGCAAGCAGTGCTAAAAGGATTATTTAATTAATCGACATATCATTCTTCTTTGAGTAAAACGTGTAAGATAAATCTGTGAGTAATATAGCGCAATATAGTGATAAGACAATATAAATGCATATACACAGAAGACCATCAGAGATATTTCTTTCTTAGGGTAGAGTTTTGCTTCTTAATTATTTTTCAGTAGTAAGAGGGAAATAGTTGAAAAAGAACAGTTAAATGCCACATTATGTTACTTGGTTAATTGAGTCATAATTTGAACAGTACACAAAAGTTCAAAGAACCTGATGCATTTGTGTAATAAAAAGAAATACAGTACCTTAGAATTTAATGTAGCCTGAATTTTTCATGATGTAAGTTTAAGTATACAATATCAAGTTCACCTGTAAAAATGTCTAAAAGAGCTCAGGTGAAGGGACTTAAATTAAACAATTACTGATTTTAAAATTAATAACTTTATGTCAATAAACTAAGGCAGTACTCAACAATTTACTACATCTACAGTTTCAAAGTGAGTTCAAGAACTACATCTGAAAAACTTTCAGATTCCACTTGTTTCTATAAGAAGTTTATAAGAGTTTGATACTTCAAGACTTTTATGGTAATAATTTTCTCTACAACATAAATAGATTTATATTGTGGTTTCTGTCCATGTACTATATCATAAGACCAGCAAAGCAACACTATTTAAATTGTAAATCCACAGAGTTAAATGCATCCTCTGTTTAGTAAAATATGTCCAAAAAGTTGCACAAGAACAGTCCTTCTAGCCCAGCATCCTGTTTCTATAACAGGTAGCAGAAGGTGGCAACTCTTCTTTAGCTGCTTTTGGTTGCCTAAGTGGGTGGCAACTCTTCTTTAGCTGCTTTTGGTTGCCTAAGTGGGATAGTGACTGTCAGTCCCTACCTCTTTCCTAACAGATGAGAACATCATTCATCCAGCATGGTTTGTCTATTTCAAAAATATTTTCTCCATCATTACAATGAATGACAGGTTAGATGACAAACTCCAGTGCAGTAGTACCATCACCTTCATCATCTTCCCCTAGGGTGCTACAAAATGGTCACAAAGCCTCATGAACATCTACATGCAGAAAGATACTTTCAGTGTCTAACTGAGAAAACATAGAGTCATTGACCTTTTTTCCCCTACTGCATAGATAAGGATGCTGGGCAGTCAAATACAGGGGTAACATTTTTGTGTCTTCCTTTTTAGCCTCACCAAATTTTTTTATTTCACTCCCAGCTCACAATGCCTTGATTTGCCTCCTCTTTCCTTAGAACAAGCCAATATGTAGGTGCAGGATATTGCTTCTTTTTCTCACTTTTATGAGTCTCTATTCCCTCTGTTTTTATACAGAATACCTTGTCTCCCTATTAATTGCTTCTACTTGAATTGTCAAGAAAACAAACAAAAAAACAAACGAAACCAAATCAGGCCCAAACAAAACATCATGTAGTTGTGCTATCTCCTTGAAATTCCTGGAGCACTATTTTTTCAAGACCAACAAGTCACAAAGAGTGTGCCAAGTCATTTATAGCATCTCCCAGTCCATGGAGATCACCTGGTGAACATTAGTACAGAGGATGCCTAGAGTGGCTGTACTTCCATAGTAGCTTTATTACACTGACAGCTGTGCTCTTCACAACTGGCTGATCATGAATGGGATCACACTGATCGGTTGACCATGACTTCCTGGTGGGTATTTGGTGAGACTGCCACTTTGATGTGCCACTCTCTTTACTACGACTGTCCAGAAAAGAACAGATGGAACCAATCTTAGATTTATATTTTAATACTTTCTAGAACTGTTTCCAGCATGTTTGACAACTTTCAGGGACAATGGATCTGCTCTAATGCCCTGATGAGGATGGCGTGATTCTTTACGTGTGTTTCATGCTATCCAGGTGCCTTGCTACTCGTTTGAGCATCTGTTCTGACACCAATGATCTATCTTACTCGCTGGCTTAAACACAGTTGGAGACTTGCATAAGATGTAGTGAATTTACTTTGTCTGTAATATCATGTATTGCTTATTAAGTCAAAATACAGGAAATGTATTGTGAAAAATTAGTGACGTGGAATTTGCCACTGAAATACACACAAAACCAAAAGCTGTATTATATCAGATTTGCAAGAAACCAAAGGACCACATCATTTATTTCTTCAAGTATTTAATATTTTCTTATGTATTCCTTTCCTCTGATTCCAAGACTACTTCTTCCATTTTGCTGACAGAAGTATTCTATCTGTGATTTTGCTTCCTCTTGATACCTCTGTTAATTTGCCTGAAAGCTGTCAGATTTGCTCATTTTCACGTTACACTGTACACACATTAATGTCAACATTTTCTTTCTCATAGCTTGTGGTTCTGAGATCTTTCATCATGTCTTTTGTTTTATTTCAGACCTAACTCTCTCAGCTGAAATGGGACGTATGGGACGTCCTATAGACTTTTATATTAAACTCAGAACATGCTTTCTGGTATAATCAGCGTTTTGGCATTTGATGTCTTTGCAGAGAACTCAATTTCTTCCTCAGTCCTCTTCAGGTTCCTACTGTGCCAGGCATTTTCCCTGTGAAGCAATATTTAGAAGAATAGTTTGAGTTTCTTCCAAAATTCCTAATAAATTTTATACTTTTTTTTTTTTACAGACATAAACAACTTTCCATATCAATAAACAAATGTTTGTGGAATTAAACATTTCTTTCATGGATACTGGGATGTAAATCTCTCTGCAGTCTCTGCCAGAAGAAAACCTCAACATAATTTGTCTCTTCATAAATGTGACTTACATTCCATTGGTCTGCTCTTCAAAAGAATGATAGGTAGGGAAACAGAGCAAAGCACAGAAAAAAACATTGTCATAAGAATCTATGCAAAATGATACCAAACCAAGCGTGTCATAGTCACCAACAGAAGTTGCTCCTAGTCCATCTTGAATTTTACAGTTAGGAAGCTAATGCTATCTGTATTTGCCTTGTACTTTTAAACTTTTCAACAACCTGTTCAATTAAAAGATAAAACATAGTACTAACCTTCCCTTAGCTTCCCAAACTTTCATTTTCTCTGTGGTTCAGCTTTTCCTCTGAAACACTTTTCACCCCTAATAATGCCACATGACTCTACTAGCGTGCATAGTTTGCAGAAGAACAATATGATACAATTCTGAAATACCACTCTAGGTTGCCTTATTTTTCTTTTTTTTTTCCAAATAATTGTTTTTGATACATACTCATAAATAAGTTAATTGTATTTGTCTTTCATGATCATATAACACTAATTCATGATGGTTTGCTCTTACAAAACCAGAAAAAAGGTGTTAGTTTGGAGTTTACAAAGTGCAACTGGAAATTTAGCATTTAATTTCCAGCTTACAGATACAAAATCCACATACACACAGAGAAACATCCCATCTCACTCCACTTAATAAGGCAGCTTTACAAACAAAAATCTGGCCAGCACTATTTTTTCATACATTCATTCTTGTCTGTGACTCATTCAATCACATTAAGTGTTATATTTCCTGATGGTAATACGATTTTGCATGAAAGAAACAAGAAAACTTTTGCTACTTTTTAATTCTACTGTCAAAATCAAAGTACACAGTAAGTAATGGTGAGGAGCAGATTCTTTTGTAAGGATAACCTATTATCATAATGCTTTGTTGGATTTTTTTATTATTGGACTATTACTCAACAAATTAGACCAGATGGATGGTAGGTCAGTTCAAACATATCATAAAGGAAGCTGTTTATACTGGCTGTTTAAAAACTGATCACTGTACATGTCTTGCTTCTGTGGTTATAACAGTAATAAAAATAACAAAATACATATTCCAATTAAGAAGAAAATATATAAAGAAGTAGAGAAATCATTGTACTAACCCACTGAACTAAGTGCTTCTGAATCCCTTACCAATGAAGAGTAAAACTCTATTACTGTGAACAAACGAGCCATGAGACATCATCATTAACACAAAGATAAAATAAAACATTCAGGTTTTGATGAAAACAGAGGAGAGAATTTCCTTTTATAATGCGTGCTTGAATTAGAAATGTGCCAGAGATAAGGAAAGTGAGCAGTTAGATTCTCTCTTGAAGTATTAAAACATACCTCCTACTCATTACAGCGGGAACTAAAGCAGTTTTTATGTAATCAAAGCATCATGGGAAGTTTCCAGCCTCCATGTGGAAATTCTTAAAATATTCTCAAAAGACAAAAACTTGGTAAGTAAAAGAAATAAATGCATTTTTTCTTGTACGCTATCTAGGGTATATGATCAGTATATATTGTTATATGTGATCTAATATACAGAATCAAAATCCACATTTCCAGAAACAAATATTTTGCATAACTGTGGTAATTACCAACCACATTGGACTTTCTAACTTCTTTTTCTGTTGTGTTATCACAGTGATTTATCTATTACATTGGACTGCCAGGATAAAAGCAAGATGTATTTGTTATATGCACCAGTCACTCGGGGGAAGTGGGTATCTTAACTACTGTAGGTCTTAATGGCTCCTGGTTGCCCAGTACCATTTATTCTCCATCTATCAGATTCATAAATGCTTTCATGGCCAGACAGGTAGGATCTTAGTATAAATTGTGGTACTGCAAGCTTGCAAAAGCTATGCTCCAGGGAATGATAAGAAATTGTCAGCAAATCAATGTATAATCCATGACCTATGGATTATAATTATTCTAAACTTAATTTGTCACTTTCTAATACCACATCAGGAAAAAAGCAATAACAGCAGCTTAATCTGAAAGAGGCAAATGGACTGGCAGGCATTTAGAGTGATTCATGACAAATAACCTTAGAGATAGAAAGGATAGAAAGGAGGGAAGAAGGAAGGAGGGAAAGAGAGAGGTAAAGAGGAAGGAAAGAGGGGAGGGAAAAATCAAGGGAGGGAGGAAAGAAGGAAAGGAAAAATAAAGGAAGGGAAGGAAGGAGTGAAGGCAGGAAGGCAGGAAGGCAGGAAGGCAGGAAGGCAGGAAGGCAGGAAGGAAGGAAGGAAGGAAGGAAGGAAGGAAGGAAGGAAGGAAGGAAAAATTGCCACTTTGTTCTTTGTTAAAGAACAAATCATGGAAATATATGCTGTTTTAAATTAAATGGGACAAAATTTTAAGTATTCTGACAAGTTTGAAGGAAATATCGTTAACAAATGTCATGCTTGACCTGTTCATGTCAGTCATCCAGCTGACACCCAACCAAAAATCTATTGTTATGGAGCTGGACTGAACTAGATCATTTTTTCAAGGTGCAAGCAGATTAAAGTTTGCTCTTGCATAAGTGTGTTGTTTTGTATTTTTTCTAAAAACGGTACTTTATTGCTTCTTCAAACTCACTGTATAGCATTATGGGATTTTATCATACTGTGAAATGTGCCAATATTCCAAACGATATAGAATGTACTCACACAATAATAAAGACAACTTCATTAGTATTCAGATGAGTTTTGTAATTAAAGTCAATATCCTTCTGTGAATGTCCAAATGATAAGTGTAATTATAAAGATTACATTAATTTTATGAACATCTGTACAAAATTCATAAAATCATGCCAATCCTGATATTTTGCCAGCTTCTCACTTTTGAGAATGATTAAAGGATCAAAAAAATGAAAAGACTTTCTTCTTTTGGTGAATATATGTCTTTTAAAATACACCAAAGGGATGGGCAGTATAGCTCAGTTTGGAAATGTGTAAGTTGATTCAGATCTGCAAGTACTTAAATTGATCCCTTTAAGTGTACTTTGTGCTACGGAGTACTGTAATAATTCATTATAGAAGATTACTGCTCTGCACAAGACAACAAACATGGTAGACCGCACAAGTTAATTTACACTCTTTAAATGAATCCTGGTTTCTTTAGATAGGTACTGAACTAACTTTTGAGGTTATTAGGAGGAAAAAAACCACAAAAGAACCCTTCTCTTACCATTGTCTGGTAATAAGCAAAAAGCTGTAACGTGTTTAGTCTGCCAAGTCAGTTAACTGGATTTGCAAATTTGGCTTTGATAAACTGGAATATTATCAATTTATACAGCAACTCTTAACTTCTAGCCCCACTTATGAAGAATTTGTCTTGCTGCTGTCATTAGGAGTGTTTCCTTTTGTATGCGCCCTTGTTGAAACATCAGTGCTTGCTGTTGTTTCATATACTCTGGAACATGAAGGGCCTCTGCATGGTCCTGATAGATATGACATGGGACATGGAAGAGAAACCCATCCTACTGTGACAGGCAGAATCCAGGTGGGATTCTTGATGGAAACACAGATTAAGTTAGTCATCTATTTTTACATTATCAAATTCTCTGATTTGTTACATGGAGTCAGAATTTGGTCTTTTAACTTCAGCACAGCAACTTAGATTGTTAGAAACAGATTAACATGGATCTGCCTTATTTTACATGAAGACAAGATTCTAGGTCCTACAATTTATCTATATGAGTTGCCCTATAGATATCGACAAGAATTGAATATGAAAGCCTTAAAACCAGTGGATTGTTACCAAGTGGGCCTTTACTTATTTTGCTCTCTGCATAAGTAAAACTACAACAAAACGTAAAACTAAAATCAAAATGTATGTTTCCTGAAAGCATGGTTCTGTCACTCAGAAAGCTTAGAAAGGTCTCAGAAGAAACTGATATGGAAAGTATAGGAAAGATCTTCAGTCCTCAGAAATATTCTCCAAAAGGATGCTTTTTGAGAAATCACATTTCTGCTTTCCAAGAGTGTGCTTCAGCAATGCTATCCCTCAAGCTAATTTACAGCAGCAATGGTTTCAATCACAATTATAACTAACTGAACCTAAACTATTATTTTGGTTTGATTCTTTATTCCAATGACACAGTCACTGTCTTGTGTTATATAATATTATATTAAATGTATTGTAGTATTTTAAACAACTTTATTACAAGTTAATACATTTTTTCTATTTCACATCTTTTGTTTAATTTCTCTCTCTCTGAAGTAATAACATTGGCACAATAGAGTGTGTAATAGCTCTGTCTATCATGAAACCTGTTAGTGCACAGATTGTAAACTAGAAGACAGTAATGGATCCTTTGAAGCTTTATAGTGTCAGAAAGATTGCTGCACGTGCACATTACATTCATGTGCTGAAAGGCCTTGTGATTTTATGTTGAATAATATACCCATTCATATGCAGTAGCTGCTTTTCTTAACAAGATGGTTTTTGTATTTTTTCTACTAAAGACTCATTTTAAAATGCCATCTTTGAGTTACAGGAGTACAGAAGATAACTTGAAACTGGTAATTTCTAGTTCTGTTTCTGTTTAAACAGCTTACCAACTAGAAACTGCATTGGCTTTAAATTCCTGAAAGTAGCACACTTGTTCTACATTAAAAAAATTATTCAAGTGATGCTCATATTAAAACAGATTTTAATGCAACAGCAGCAAAAATATATGAGATATGCAGTTTACAGTGTTTTTTCAGATGTACCCTACCTCACGCTTGCTATAGTGCAGATGTTTAATGTTTAAAAAACAGATAGGTACAAACCAAACCCCTGTACTCCTGACTGCAATACTTCCAACCATCTGGTAGAATACATCAAACATTTAAGCAGGCACAGCAATATTACACAATGTGACAGAAAAAAAAAAAAAAACAAACAAAAAAAGAAGGATAAGAATTTCATTGCTCTGAAAATACCTTTCTATATGGTATAATTCAACTGTCATTGAAGTAAATGATAAAGCTGGTATTGAAGTTGATAGGACCTAGATTTCTCATATAGCATATTTTATTGACAATGACACTTTAGAAATGTGGAAATGAAATTTCAGGAATTTCAGGAGAAAATATTGCTGTCATTTATATTTTTGCAACTGTGGAAATGACTGTAAATACAGATGACACCTTATTAAAATACAGCTCTATGTAGCTAAACAGCACTTTTTTTTTTTTTTTTTTAAATGGAAATATACATATTTGCACATCACTTTCTTATTGTATTCCCAGCATATGCCTATTCTTTCACAAATACATGCATGCTCCTGGAAAGTATCTATCTCCAGCGTCACTCTACCCACTAGTGACATGGGAGGTGCTAACATATTAGCATCTCTTCCTGTGATATTCTGTTCCATTAAGAAATTAGAGGGATATTCACAAAAGTTAATTTTCATTCAGGATAACCAAACTTCCTAAGCTTATTTTATAATCTGTAGAGAGAAATTTACAAATAGTTATTATATTTATATCCCCACATCTGGAAGTGTTAACAGACTATTATTTTCTTTAGAATGAGAAGATGCTACCCCCAGTCTTGTGTCAGTCATTAATTTTTATACTGCTCTGAAAACTACTGATTTATGCTCTTACCCCAAAATCAGTTCCTGAGCACAGAATCATTAGATAGAAATTGGGGTTTAATCTTCCCTTTCCCTGCTAAATTTCTGTAAGAAGACAGCTTATGGTATTAATTTAGAAACCAGAAAGGAATTTCATGCCACTAGAAGAATTCTGCTTACATGAATCTCCCAGTTGCTGTCTATGCTAGCTTTAAGTTATGAATTTATCAACAGAGATGTATAGTAGAAAAGATTAGAACATTGTATTATGGATAACAATTGGGCAGGTGAAACAACTGGAAATCCTGGTATTGGAAGGGAATGCAGCTCTGATCTTTACAGATGGTAAAAGTGATGTGGCTACATGGCCTCAACCGCACTGAGTCATGTAAGAGTGCACAAACTTGCTGAAGTTAATGGGGAGCAGGACAGACCTTTCATAACCCTCCTGAGTACATATGTGGTTGGCTATACTTACTAGGGACAACTGTAAGAGTAAAATCTTGACACTGTAAAGCTGATATTGATTAGGTCACAGAAACTGAAGAGATGACAGCCTAAAGCTACCTGTGCTTCTTGCTGAAGCAGAAGGTATAATAAATGTTCTATGACCTCTCTAAAAAATGTTATTGCATCTTCAGGGAGCAGTAGTAGAACTTTTGGGAAGTATCAGGAAAAAGTAAAAGACAGGCCAAGATTCATAATAAACTCTCATTGCCCTCATGTATAGTGACAGTCACACTACACCAAAGAAGCTGCATATATGCCTTAGATTTTTTCTACACTACACTATTTACACATGAAATTATTCATAAAGTACAAGTAAAGATTGCTGAATTGAAAGAATGGAGTTCAAACAGGACTTTTAATGTCTTCTATTCTGTCTAAGTTTCCTGTTTCTTGAGACTAACATGAACAAAATAAGACTTTTTAGGTAAAACTGTAGAAATTAAAACTACAATCTCTGCAAACGAAATATGGATGACAAAAAAACACGGACAAAAAATAATTAGAACCTCCATCATACCATATGGTGTTGAAAGACAAAGAGATGTGAATACAAACAAAAAGAACAATATTCCGTTTTCTGCCCACCTAAAGTTACTGCTAGCAATTTAAAAACAAAACAAAACAAAACAAAACAAAACCAACAAACCAAACCTTCCAAAACTCCTATCGAAATAAAATGTTCCTGAATGAAAATGTTCCTCAAGCAAATGCTTGAAGAAGATCTGAATATGGAATAACAGGTATTGAACTTTACATTTACTTGTTTAGGCTTAAGGCTTGCAAGTTAGAAAAGTCTCTTGAATAGATTTATGCTCTGAATTTGAAAATATATCCGTAGGCACACATGAACCAATTCCCTTCACTGGGACTGATCATATAAAAAATAAGGGAGAGAGAGAGAAAGAGGACTAAGTCCTTATATTTTAAGAATCAAAATTAGTTACCTACAATATCTGATTCTTTCTTTTTCTTTAAGAGAGAACTGAAGCTTTGCAGCATTATCGGGACTTCCTGAGAACTTTCAAAATGCTCTTGGTATTCTTTGAAAATGCTTACCACACATAAATAACCCTTATATTGGGCAGAAGGTTATAGGATATGGAGCATTATTAGTTCATAATTATTACACGTTTGATCACTACTATATAAATATAAATGTTTAAAGTAAGCTTTGATAAGGTGGATCATAAAAAATCCACAACCATTGTTATAGTTTGTTCCCTTTAAATTCCTCTTTTTAATAATTCCTGCATTGTGATTCCACCTATTACACATAATAACATATTCAAGACTTAATTATGCACAAAAGTAGTAATGAATAATGTCCTTCTATATTAGTAAGCATAAAGTAATGTTCTGTGAACTTGCTTCAATACTGAAAACTAATTCACAGCCAGCACTCACAATTCTTTCTTTTCCTAGTTCAAAAGATGTCTTTTTAATATTCTGAAGGAAAAACACCAATATTTTCTTTTTCTACTTTAGCACATTTGGTAATAGATTGGCACTGATTTCACTGTGTAAGTAATCTCCTTGCACAAACTTACGTGGTCCTTCAGAAACTGCAAGTTACTCCAGCCAAAAGTAAAGCGGAAGCTTGAAGTCATGGTATTTGCCAAAAGTGAAAGTCAGATTCTATGCTTGTAATATTTGCACTTCTAAAATGAATGCTTTGAAATGTCACTCTATCAAAATACAGGCAAAATTTTATCAGTGCTTTGTCAAATTCATATAATCTAGGAGGAGAAGTAAGATATGATCATAGCTTCAATAAGTATGACATTTTCATCCCAGCAATAATAATATTCACAACAAATTGTTCACTAGCTATTCATAAAGAAATATATACTTCATTCCAAACTTTTAAAATAACCTTTCAATGCAAATCTACCATTAATATTTTATCAGCATGAAAAGATATTGTGTAGGAGGTAGTTAAATACAGATTAATAAAATGCAAGCGCTTTTTCTAATTTTAAAATTGTTAATTTCATGCAAGTTCTTTCTTATTTGTGTCAAGAGCTATGAGACTTAAATTATAAGTGAGCTACTAATATGAAAATCAAGTTTGCTCTTTAATTATAATTGGTCTGTAGCCTGTATATAGACTCAGTGCTTTTACATCTTTAATTCCTTGGATGGCCCAGGGAATTTCTGCCAGTAATCTGCATAGATGAGCTAAAGGACTGGCTTGAGACAACAGACCAGAATGAAACTGGGTGACCGACTGAACCTTCACAATTAAGTATTGGACTGATTATTGCAGGTGGGAATCTGGGATGGTTCTAGAAATGTCCTCCAAGGTAACTTTTGATATGTCTAGTCCAGTTGATATTTCTTCATGGGTCGATTGACGACTTGGGCAGGATGTTCCAAAGTATCCTTGCTGCAGGACAAGGAAATATCAGTTTATGAATAGATAAGACATTTGTAAATGGTCAATAGAAGCTATTCCTGCAGAAAAGGTCACATAAGACTCTTTTGCAGGCGGTTAATATATGAAAGAGAAGTTTGGCATGTAGTTAAGTTGCACCAATACCAATGACTTACGCATGTGTCGTGGTGGACATGTGGGATCATGGCTAGCTGGATTACAAAAACTAAACAAAATTAGTGATTCGAACAAAGCAGCAACTAAAATAATCTGTTGACTCAGCTGAAGATACCACTGCAAGGACCCTTGCAACAGAGATTCCCATCAGGACCAGATGGCTACTGGCTATCCCTAAAGTGAGATTTAATTCCCTAGTGTTTTCCTATACCAAGATCCCCCAAATTTTCCCCCCTTTAACAAACGCTTTCTCCAAGTGGTTTCAGAGAAATTGATGAACTCAGAAGTAATAATTCCTACCTTTAAGCATGGAATATGGCAAGGTGCCTAATATACTTTGGTACTGGACCCGCACTATATAGTGGTGTTAGGTTGTGGTGTTTTGAAGGAACTGTATGTGTTCTCAAAGAACTTTTGGTTCTTTTCCAGAGGTTGCAAGGGACCTGCAGAGGTCATACAACCCTCTCTGATCATGACTGTTGTTTTGTTACATTCTGAATAGTAAATGTAAGGGAGGAAAAATTGATACTACATTTGCCATGCTGCCTCACATCCTTCTCTTTCGTATGGCTCTGCTGAACAATGAAGATAAGGAAGGCAGAGAGTTCATATGTACTTCTGACTGCCAGTGAGATAGAGTTATTATGGAAAGCTCCTGAGAGACCAATTAATATCACCAGGGTTGTCAAAATATGTGTACCATGAAGAATACAGGCAGCCCATCAACACACTGTGAAAGGAAGGTCACTAAACACAAGAACACTAGGGGGCAAATTCAGTCAGAATGGAGTAAAAACTGAGCACTTATTAAGTGAGTTGTAAAATACTCATAATGGCAAAATATTGCCTAATCTAGAACTGCATATTCTAGGAAGATGCATTATTTTTGTTAAAGATGTACCACAGGTAAACTCCAAAAAGAAAAGGCAGGATTAAATATTATCCTAAAAAAGCTTGATGCTTCCTATCTGTGAGAGTGGTCATGATTCAGAAACGAAGATGTTAATTTTCAACTTAAGTGATTCAAGTAAGGCTTCATTGTTTTATATTGCAAAAGGAGATATAGTCAAATGTAGATATCTCCAACATTTATTTGTGATCCCTGGGGTTCACTGTTGTTCAGTAAACACTGCTCAGCTATTAATTGTATTCATCAGTGTCCTAGGAGTACAGAAGAGGTAAGTGACATCTGAGGTTGAGCATTGATAGAAAATTGCTTTACATAACCAATATTATGGAGGACAAGAAATTCTCATAGAAAGAATTATATAATCTAGAAAACTGGGATGATAGAAGTACTGATACAAAATGCAAAATCATATGTGACTTATGATTTTTGCCTTTGCCATTGCCTAAGTTATTGTCTAAGCAAGGCACTGAAGCAGTTTCTACACTGTTTTTAAGAGCTTGGAACGTAGATGGTAAAGTCGTCTGTGTTCTCTGACTAAACTTCACAAACCCATGATAACATCTATAGGATATCTTCAACTTGAGCTGCATGCTGTATGAGGACAGATGAATTTAAGCTGCGTACAGACTCTGTCTGACCATGCTGCAGAGTAAGGTGTTTCTACCAGGGACTCAAGACTAAATGATCTAACTGAAAATGAGACATATTTGATCGTATATTTTGAAGATGAGCATAAGCTCATACTTTGATATGTGCTTTCCAGCCCCACCTGGGAAAAAAAACAGTAGCAAAAAAGGAAAAATAAGTGCACACACAGAGAGTACCTCTAATGGCAAATACAAATCCAACAGTAAAGGTAATCAAGGTAGCTGGCAACTGGCCATGAAACAATCTCCACAATCTTTTTGTATGTTTAAAGAGTTTGACATAAGTTTGACTTAAGTTTCTACTTGTTGTGCTGTAGCTGTCATTCTTCTGTCTCTCAATTTATAATAGAAATTTTTACCACGCTGGAATGTTGTGAGAACAAATACATTAATGACTGATTTTTATTTTATTTTATTATTTTATTTTATTATTTTATTTTATTTTAGTGGTATTGTGTATATAAATGTCTAAGTAAATGTAAGTCTTCATGAGCCAATATCGTCTTTTTGTTTGTTTTTTATCACTGTTAAGGATATTAGATTTCAACAATATAGCACCTAAACACTTAAACTCAAAACTGTGTATCACATCAGGGTGGTGTTTGGATGTGTATTTGTGTGCAAGATACAGTTTTGACACACCCTATGCCTTTTCAAGAAGCAAAGCTATTGAAGCAAAGTCAATATAGGGTTTTAAGAGTAGAATATCCTGAGGCAAAGGCTGTCAAGAAAATAAACATCCTCTCTTCAAATAACTGGTAGCTGATATGATTATACTAGCACTTAAAGTTCTCAGAGATGTTCATTAACCTTTACAATGAAGAATGAGTACTCTCGAAAATATGTATACATCCCTGTATAGACAAACAAGCTACATCCTATCTCTGTCTGGACATAACAAATTAACTTGTTTTCAGGTTTTATCTCTAGATAAACCTTAATAATATTGGTTTGGAATTATTATTTTTTTTAAGAACATGTAGTGAGATATCTGGTGAAAACAACTCTATTTCTGCAAAACTGAGCTAACTATGTGTCACTGACTTGTGGTTTGGTGTCATTTATTTGTGCTGCAATACAAAGAAAAAAATTGCTAGATGGTTGTATAGGTAAAATGTGATTGGAGAAAGGAACATGGCTTTTATAAAGGGAAGTCCTTCCTTGCAAGTCTTCATCTTTCTGGAATAATCTGGATAATCTGGTTAATTTAGTCTTCCTTGGTTTGCAAGAAGATTTTGTCATTGTTCCTCATGAAAGGCTATTAAGAAGCCAGCCAAGGCATAGGAATAATGGTAATTGGTTGCTTAAATATTCGGTTAAAAAAGCAGGATTTTAGCAAATGGTCAGTTTTTGCAGTGGAAGGAGATTACCAATTGCAGCAATGTGGGCTGCAGCAAAGTGGGCTGCAATGTGTATCATTCAACATGCAAATGACAAGAAACATGAAATGAAAAAATTGCTGATGAGAAGTAGAGATGCAAGTTGATTTTGAACAACTGCAGAAAGACTAAGGGCTGAGTGGTTGAGGGATGGAATTATATCTAGACAAATATGAAGTGACATATTTTTGAAAAATAATATTAACTTCAAAAATAATATGATGGCCTCTGAAGTAACTGTTATTGCTGAGAACTGAAATCTTAGTGGTATGAAAATGCACAGTATGCAATACCAGTCAAAAAATAAAATAAATTTTCAAACTTATTAGAAAAGGAATACTGAAAAAAATTGAAAATACTATGATGCAGTTTTGCATATCCTTGGTTTATTCATATCTTGAATAGAACCTGTAGTTATGGCTCTGCATAACAAAAAATATATAGAGGAACTGGAAGAAATTCAGTGAAATGTAATTATGATGATCAAAGGTCTGAAATCACTTCCATTTAAGAAACAATTGTGTAATGTTCTTACTATAAAGTTGTCTTCAGTCAGGAAAAAAGGCAACAGAAGAGGAATATAGACAGAGGTCTATAAAATCACACATGGCACGAAAAGAATAGATAGGGATTAAATCTTCACTATTTCTACAAGTACAGGAAAAAGGATTGTTAAACTGAAGGTGGTAGGAGCCTGGTTCATGAAAGAATAAACCAAATACTTCATGCTACAGGTAGCTCTGCTGGGGAATTCCTAGCCTTGTGAGCACTAGAAGTATGGGATCAAAGATCAAAGTCTCAAAGACTATAGTCTTCCCTTGGTATCCATTTATGACCACATTCTGACTGGTTGTCACCTTAGGCATAATTCTTTCCCTAACACAATTGAAGGGTCTTCCTGATGGGAGCAGCCATAAAGGCGACCTGGTTATAATGGGAAAAATGCTGACAGAAAATGTCTGCTAAAACAATGACAGAAGAAGATGTCTGCCAGCCTGGGAACTGCTAGAGAGCTGCTAGGCTGAGAACCTGGCCTGTGAACAAGAAGCATGCTCAAGAAACACACCTGGCATCTTTAAAGTGCAGCTGGGTACCTAAAAAACAGAGATGTCTTGAGATAACATTGTTAAGAGGAAATACAAGAAATTGCAAGAGCAACTTATCATCTGGAAAGGTGAAAAATAGTCTGGAAAAGGAGGAAAGCATCCTGAAAAAGTGGCAAATGACAGCTGCTATTGGCTGTTCTAGCTGAAAGAACAGAAAAAAAAACATCCGGAAAAATAGAAATTGGTCTCAGAGAATAGAAAACATCATCTATTGCCTGTCTTAAAGTGAAAACTACAAATTAGCTACATTGATTGGCTGCTCCAGGTGGTAAGTGGCCTACACCCTTTCATGTCTCTGTGATAGAAAAATGACTTGCTTTCTACCCAAAATGAAGCTTCTCTCTCTCCAAGAACTCCCCCTACACCAACTTTTCAATGAGATCTCCTAGACAGATTGGACACTCACTGGGGATATGGGACTCCAGAATCCATGATGTGGATCATCTTTGAAGTGAGACTTTGTCCATCGCTGACTGGACCCATGCTAGGGAGTCATTTTGAGGCCCTGCTCTTAGGAGCGGTTTGATTAGCACTGTACTCGTTCTACTTTGAATAATATATGTGTAGCCATGCATATAAGTAGTTAATCACAAGCATATTGTCTACTTTACTGATAGTTATCATTTGTAATGCTGAAATACATATTTGCTGCTGCTATTGGTTGCTGCTACTACTGACTGCAGTTACTATTGAGATATCTATAGTTGCTTTATTTTTATTAATCAAAAGTATACTTTCTTTACTAATAGTAATTTGTTGTAATCTATAATAAAGAAGTTTAGGAAATAAAACCTCCATTATTATGTATTAGGGAATCCTGAGAACCCACTGATGTGATCTTCACACACCCACAGGTTTGGTACCTTTTATAGGTCGTGACATCTCCTGAGGAGAGAATAACCATGGAGACACCAAGTGATGATGGGGGGAGAGAGGTTAGGGGTTAGTAGTTCATTCATAGCCACTCTTTCGTTTGCCTGAAATACCAACATTTTGTAGATTTAACTGCAGACTAACCTTTTGGGGTTTTTTAGCAGAATTTATAATTGTTATAAATATATACAATTTTATGAAATCATTTACATATTCATGGTCTGTCAGTAGCTGTGGATCCGTAATGTGTTTGCTCCTTGATCCCATTTTCGTCTTTGCTTTGTGGTTCAGGTTAGGTTTCCCTGTTTTGACTCCTGCCATCAACAAGAAGTCAGGCCAATATAATGATAGTCACAACACCAGTGAAGTAAAAAAGTCCAGTCTGATTAATTGCTTTCAAGAAAAGTGAGAGTAGAATAATGATTCTTTTAGTCAGAGTGGGGGAAAAAAAAACAAAACTGCTTTCAGATCTCAACTTTAAGGTAAAGATTATTTATTTCGTTACTTGCCTGGGACACGTTACAATTTACATTTGTTCCTGTCTTCATAGCGATGCCTCCGAATAGAATAAATAAAGTTAGCCAAAATGGAAAAATTCTCATCTATCATTGTCACATGATATTAGATATTTTCATTTTTATAATGCTAAGTTAATGTTTAGTTGTTCACAAATTTCTAGCAGTGTTAAGATTCTTTATAAGAAGATTATAATAATTTTAAAGCTCATTGAAATCAGTGGAAGTTTTTCTATTGGTTTAGTGAAATTTAGATTAGGCTTTTTGTGTTGATAAAAATATCAGTTCATTTTGTAAATGAAAACTTATTTTAACAAGACTGGCGGTTTTTTTGTTTGGTTTCATTTTGGTTTTTTTTAGTCTGGCCTGCAACTCTTCTCTATTTTTTTGATGCTCTCTATTTGCCAATGAGAATGTATTAATTACCAATGTTTTAGACATAAACTACTCTTTGATACACGGGTCAAATCAGAAAGTGATATTTGAGCTGTTAATGAACTGAAATAGCTGGCTTGCTTACATAGATCAACCATTTGCACTATTATCTCTTTTAATTTTGCTAGTGGAGATCTACTGCTGCTCATCTGATTTTTATTTTTTCCCCACAAAATATAAAAAGAAGTGGCAACAAATTAGCGAAGGAAAAATTACAAGACATGATGTCAGTATCTATTCAAACTTCCCTTCCCCTGAAAATCAAGCACAAACCTAAGAGGAATCTCTCAGGTTTTCTGGTTTAAGACAAAACAGCAAATAGTCAAAACCAAACAAATTTTCACATTGAAAGAACATTCTGGCATTTCTGTTTCTTGTAACTGCTAGAAATAACTGCTAGAACGTATTATGCAGGGAAAGTAAATCTGGATTTGAAGTTAGATCAAGATGAACCCCAGTCAGCAGAGTACAGAAAATATAGGTTATTTTTCTCAACTCACAGAGGTCTGACTGATCTTGGTTGTCAGCAGAAATATGAAGACTAGGTAAGGTTCTGTACAAGTATAATCTCTTTCAAATTGTATTTTGTCCAAATAAGTGAAAGAATCAATAAATATTGCTTAGCTTGCTCTTGAATTATTTCAGTCTTGTTTCTTAAAAGGAAACTCTCACAGTACGGTACCTAGTGGGCGATGATTAAAGCCCTCCCCTAAGAAAAGCAAACAAGAGAGCGCTGCCTTTGGGAAGTGAGTCCGTAAGGCTTCAATAGCCAGCAATGACACCTCTGTCTGGATAGCCACGAGACCTGTTCCATCTCCATTTTCACCACTATTTTCCATTTTATTGTCTTCTCAGATATTTTTAATTATTTTGTTGGATTCTCGTGTAATCTCTTTTTACCCATGATCCTTCTCTCTCCTTTTTTTTTTTTTCATTGCTGCTTTATGTATCCATCATGATCATTTCTGGTAGCAGTACTTTGAAAAAAGAGAAACATGGTAATACTGATTTATCTCAGCAGGTGAAAGTCCTGTTAACTTTCCAGATTCAGTAGCATTTAAGCAATGATATAAATTTCTCCAGCAATACTCTGTTTTGTTCCTAATTCAAATTTATGTCGCCATCTATCTTTCTGAAAATTGGACATGTGCAGTCACCCTGTCTACAAAGAATTTGTGTATCTAACTGAATGCCTTTGAAATTCTATGAAAAATTGTGCATCTCTGTTCCTCAAAATGCAATCAAGTAAGATATTTTATGTTAGATTTATGTGAAAAAACCTCATCCACAAAAGAATACAATCACAGATGAGGGAGCCCTGGCTGCTCGTAGGCCCATCACAGGGTTTGTCAGCCCATTTAAGGCCCACCTCCACAAACCCCAAAAAGGAAAGGGGCAAGAAGGAAGGTGGGAAACCCAAATTGAGGACTCAGAGGAAGGGACACCCTATCGGGACCTCCCCCAGGGACGTTCAAGAAGACCGTCAGCCTCATCGTCCAGATGTAAAGCAGATCAAAATGCATTAATACTGCAGCACCTTTTGGATTGAGGGACGCATTACGGACTACGGGGGAATGGCATTTGGGGATTGTGGCAGATTTATTATGGGACATTTAGAAGAAGAAACAAAACCAGGAAAAGGAAGGGATTTAAGTGATTTCTAAAGGAACAAGAGCAGGAAAGTAGAAGTCTAAGGGGATGGAAACAACTGGTCACATGTAAAAAGTTTGCTTGTTATTATGCTTATCTGGCCATGCCCTGCGCTTAATCAGCACAGTTTTTCCTTTCTTCTTCTAAGTTCCTGTCACAGAAGCAAATAATCACTGAATGGTTGAAGTTGGAAGGAACCTTTGGAGGTCATCTTGTCAACTTCCCTCGATGAAGCAGGGCCTTCTAGATTCAGTTGCCCAGGACCATTTCCAGATGGCTTTTGAATATCTCCAAGGATGGATACACCACAGCCTCACTATGAAATCTGTGCCAGTGCTCAGTCACAGTAAAAAAGTGTTTCAAAATGTTCAGAGGGAAGCTCCTGTGTTTCAATTTGTGCCCATTGTTTCTTGTCCTGTCACTGGGCACCACTGAAAAGAGCCTGGCTCTGTCTTCTTTGCACCCTCCCTTCAGGTGTTTATATACCTTGATGAGACTCAATCCACCTTACTGTCTGCTCAGCCAGCCCATACTTCAACAGCTTCTCTATGAGGATCTTATGGGAGTGTCAAAGACCTTACTGAAGTCCAGGTAGACAATGTCTACTGCTCTCCCCTCATCTACTAGGCCAGTCATTTAATTGTAGAAGTTTATCAAAGTGGTCAGGCATGACTACCCCTTGGTGAAGCCATGCTGACTATTTATGTTTTTCTTGTTCATGTGCCTAGATGAGCTGCTCATGTTCCCACTGATCAAGGTGAGGCTGTCTGCCCTGGAGTTCCTTAGGTCTTCCTTTTTGCAATTCTTGAAGATAAGAATGACATGTGCTTTCTTCCAGCCCTCAGGCAGCTGTCCCATTCTCCTTGATTGTTCAAAGATTATTGAGAGTGGTCTTGTCATGACATCAGCCAACTCCCTGAGCACTTGTGGGTGCATCCCATCAGGGTCCCTGGACTTACGTCTGTCTGTTTGTTTAAATATTCCCTGAAATTATCTTCTTCCACCAATGGTACATGTTCCTTGCTCCAGATTTTCCCCTAATCCGTGGGATTCTTGAAGACTAGTCTTGCTGGTAAACACTGAGGCAAAGAATGCATTCAACCTTTTCCACGTCCTGTATCATCATGTCCCCAGGCCCATTCAGCAGCAGGCCCACATTTTCATTAACGTTCTTTTTGTCACCTATGTACTTGTAGAAGCCCCTCTTGTTGTCTTTGACATCCCTTACCAAATGCAGTTCCAGCAGGACTTTGGCTTTCTTCATCCCTGCATACTCAGACATTATATCGGTATTCCTCTCAGGTTATCTGCCTCTCTTTCCATCTTCTGTATACTTCCTTTTTATCTTCCTCCTTCCCTCCAGGGCCTTATCCCCTTGCAAGCAGATCTATGAAGAGACCGAAGTCTGATCTTCAGAAGGCCTGTGTGACTTTATGATGGGTGGGTCAGCTACTGGGCACCAAGGAAGTTCCATCCAGCTGTGTGGGTTTGTGTGTGCATACACACGCACATATGAGTGAGAAGGCATTGTACCAGCAACTGGAGTGGGTCTGCAGCCTTGGGGACTTGTATGTCCAGGCACCAGGAGCTGAGAAGACAGGACTCCAGGGGCAGCTACTGGGAAAACTGAGTGTCTGGGCCAAGGTGCTGAAGAGACCTACATTTTCTATTCTATGATTCTATGATTCTATGATTCTATGATTTTACGTATGTGTGTGTATATATATATATATATGTATGTATATATTTGTATATATATTCTCACTAGTGGACCTCTATTCTGCTTAGCCAAAGAGGGGAGCAGGATGAGGCCATTGGTGCTGTCTGCGTTTGTGTGAGTGCCCTGTGTGTCTGTGATTCGTGTGGCAGGCTGTGTGTATATGTACATATGTGTTGTATACTTGTGGTCTGTGTGCATGTGCTGACATTTTTAGCCTTGTTACTAATTAGACCTGGTGGCAGGGACCTGCAGCAGCCTCACTTCTCTCAGCTTGTCCAGTCCCACCCAGTATTTTCCTCTAACACAGCATAAATACAAAAATCACATCCTGCAAACTACTAGGCACATGTGGCTTACAAGAAAAGTTAGATAAATAAATATGTTCCAACACCATTTTTTCTTTTTTTTTACTAAAACGCCACACCTAAAACAGTGATTTAAAGAAAACTGAAATAAATTAAAATTACAGCTATCTTATAATGTTAAAATACTCCATTTCAATAATTTAGAATGTAATTTTTAAAAAGGACTCTCAACAAAAACCTTATTGATATGTATATCTGTTATTAAATTTTTGAGTTGACAGTATTGGAGTGAAAGTTTCTGCACAAATATAAAAAAAATTTTACCAACTCAAAACTAAGGGTTTTCAGAATTTTACCTGACAATTTTTAATTCCTTGCAGTTTAGGTAGAAAAAATTATATAACAAAACAAACAAACAAACAAAAAGATTTTTCCAGATGAAAAAAGGAAAGATACTTACAATGAATTTCAGGACTGAGATCTGTTACCTGAAGTGGATTTGCTAAACCCAGTGGACAATGATTGTGCTTCTTGGAAATTTAATGGAAGGCTAAACATGCAGGCTTGATAAGTCTTAATTTGACATGACGGCAACACTTTATTTTAGGCATCTTCAGTTATGGCACCAAAATTACTTTGGGTTCAGTGTATGAAAACTGACAAATAATAGAAAGAATTGTTATTGTTAATTACTCTGACCATATTAGGAACAATATTTCGATGTGCCAACTCCGCAAAGCATTTGGGCTCCTGAAGAAAACACCAGTGGTTGACATGCAGGAGTTACACTAGACTAATACCTAGCCAGGAAGGATGAAGGACTGATTATCTTAAACATCTGCAAAAAGAAAAGTTGAGTTTCTTGGGAAGCCTTGGAAGCAATTAAAGAGGAAAATATAAACTTAAGTGCACTAGAAATATCAGTGTAGTTAATTTTCCCAAAGAAAATACATCTGGAATACACATACACACTTACGTTACTGGATACAAAAAGTTATATAAAGAAGGTGAATCAATGGTCAATACTCAAAAAAGAACCCTGACCTCCAATTGAGATAATTTAATTTCAACATGGTTTTTAGGTTTGATTTCACCTTCAGTCACATCAGAAAGTTGCCCTTGGGATTGATTCTCAGTTCAAATCTGTTCACTCTAGACCTGAATGCAGGTTTTCACAAAAGATGGATGAGTCTTGTAACCTCCACTTTCTTTGTCACAGCATATGTGTTCCACTTCAAAAAGTGTGTGAAAAGTCTGGAGTTCTGGTTTTGTACAGGTGAGTTGGCATACTTGTAAAGTTTTTACCCTGTCTTAACTTGATTTCTCTGTTAATTTTAGTAGAATTGAAGTATGTTTGTACCCTATGACCCTGTGGTATAACATTTTAACTTCGGTCTATCCATGTCTAAGTCTTTTGGAGTTTCATTGTGGATTTCTGGATTTCCTCAGCACATATTAGTTTGATTCCATGTGTGCTCTGTGATATTTTTAGTAACCCATGAATAGCATAAACGCTGCAGGATGCTTGCATCCTGTAGAAAGAGATCTGGCTTGCTCTTCTTCAGTTAGCTAATGCATTGCACAAGAAACATGTACCTTAGAGCTGGCAAACCTTGTTCATTTAATTTAGTTTTAAAAGGTTTCAGCAAGGTGCATGAATTAGCAGGTGTTAGTCCAGTGAATCATAATTTAGACAATAGATGACCAAACTGACAAGTTAACTTCATAGAATCATAGAACGGTTAGAGTTGGAAGGGACCTTAAAGACCTTCTAATTCCAACCCCCCTGACATGGGCAGGGACACCTCCAACTAGACCAGGTTATGCAAAGCCCATTCACCTTGGCCTTGAACACTTCCAGGGATGGGACTGCGACAACTTACCTGGGCAACCTGTTCCAGTGTCTCACCACCCTCACAGTAAAGAATTTCTTCCTAATATCTAATCTAACCTCTTTCATTTTAAAACCACTACCTTTCATTCTAATATTACACTCCCTGATAAAAAGTCCCTCCCCACCTTTTCTGTAGGCCCCCTTGAAATACTAGAAGGCTGCTATAAGGTCTCCCTGGAGCCTTCTCTTCTCCAGGGTAACAACCCCAGCTCTCTCAGCCTGTCTTCATAATAGAATCATAGAATCATAGAATCATTTAGGTTGGAAAAGACCCTTGGGATCATTGAGTCCAACCATCAACTTCACTCTACAAAGTTCTCCCTTACACCATATCCCTTAACACCACATCTAAACGAGTCTTAAACACATTCAGGGATGGTGACTCCACCACCTCCCTGGGCAGCCTATTCCAGTGTCTAACCACTCTTTCTGTGAAGAATTTTTTCCTAATGTCCAGCCTAAACCTACCCTGCTGCAGCTTGAACCCATTCCCTCTTGTTCTATCGCTAATTACCTGTGAGAAGAGACCAGCACCAACCTCTCTACAGTGTCGTTTCAAGTAGTTGTAGAGAGTGATGAGGTCTCCCCTCAGCCTCCTCTTCCTCAAACTAAACAGTCCCAGCTCCTTCAATCGCTCCTCATAAGATTTATTCTCTAGGCCCTTCACCAGCTTCATTGCCCTCCTCTGCACTTGCTCCAGCACCTCGATATCTCTCTCGTATTGAGGTGCCCAGAACTGGACACAATACTCAAGGCGTGGCCTCACCAGTGCTGAGTACAGGGGGACAATCACCTCCCTCCTTCTGCTGGTCACACTATTTCTAACGCAAACCAGGATGCCATTGGCCCTCTTGGCCACCTGGGCACACTGCTGGCTCATGTTCAGCTGCTTGTCTATTAGAACCCCCAGGTCCTTTTCTGCCAGGCAGCTCTCCCGCCACTCTTCCCCAAGCCTGTAGCGATGCATGGGGTTGTTGTGGCAACATTGTGTTACAATTTTGTGTTGCAATTGTGTTACAATTTCTTAATGAAGCTACTATATCAAGCACGATATAAGACTAGGCGAAATAGTAATTTAAGATAGTAATTTAAGCTAGAAATAAGTTTATAAATATGAAAAAGAATTTTGCACTACCCCGCCCCCTCCCCCCAAAAAAAGCCAAACCCGAAACCAATACCACACACCCACACAAATGACAAGGACCCAATAATTACAGCAATAAGGAACCAACGTTGATCTAGGAAAAAACTTCCAAGTAAGCCTGAGAGAGAGAGGGGTAAGACAGGGAAAGAGGTTTTAGGGATATTTTTAATGGAACTGAGTTATTTCAGAAACAGTTGACAGCTAAGAAACTGTAGTGAGTATAGTTCGAATGCAGTTAACTTTCTTCATAGCAGCCCATAAGGTGCTGTGTTTTGGATTTGTGACTAAACAGTTGATAACACGCCAATGTTTTGACTGTTGTTGAACACTGTTTGTGCAGCATTAAAGCCTTCTCTGTTTCTCACTTTGCCACCCCAGCAAGTAGGTACAGGGTGAGCAGGAGTTTGGGAAGGGACACAGCCAGGACAACTGACCCCAAACGACCAAAAGGGTATTCCATGTCATCTAACTGGGGGTTTGGTCTTCCAAAATAGCCTTATCTTGGAGACTGACTAAGAATGTGTCTGCTGGTGGGAGGTGGTGAGTGGAGGCTTTTGCACAGAGATCGCAGCTATGTATGGATATATACTGTAATGAAAAAGGGTGTAAGAGATGGAGGGGGTGAGAAAATTACTCTAACAACTTGTAAAAATAAATACATACTCACAAATCCAGATTCTGAAAATGCTGCCTCAAGAACTGGCTGATGTTATGTTCTTTGTAATTTCACCTGTAAATTCATACATAAACTTTATTTCGGAAGACTATTTCTTAACTTCCTCTAATAATTTTAAATGTGATTCATGTGACAAAAAAATCAAGAGACGGTTTCTTATTTCAAATCTCTTAAATAATCTGGTCTTCAGCATTTTAAAATAAAACCGTAATTGTACCTCCTAAATTTGTATCCCCCAGATATATAGGTGTGGAAGGCATAGGAAACAGCAGTAGTACTGACTGAATTGAATAATAACAAGAGTGAATATTATTAATTGAATAAAGCATTCAGTTATTGCAGTCTCAATCTGGAGCAAAAGGAAATATATTTTATGCATTTCTTCATTAAATTTTACTTATATGTCATTATGAAAAAAATAAAATTATCGACCATATCCATCCTCAGTTCAGCTTATTAGACCATGAGTCAAGAGATTAGAAAATTCAGCATTTTTTTCTTGTTTAATGAATGAAAACTGTTATTTGCTAGTTCCTTGAAAATCCCACCTTAGGTGAAGGATAAATTTAAAGAGTTCATGGAGCTGTGAATATTTCTAATATGAAGAAAGTTGTCTCTTGCTCTCTGCAATTTGGAAGTTCCACCAAAAAGAATCATTAAAAATTCTAACCTTGTTACAAAACGTGGCAGAAAAATGGTCCTTCTAGGGTCCGATTAGGTTCAGCACTTTATGTCAATCTGGCAAAAACTCTTCATTTTCACAAGCTCATCATCTAATTTAGCTGATAGGAAAGGATTGAAGATCCTTTGCTATACTTCTGCACTTCTAAATATTTATCTTATTGATCAAAAGACTATCAATCATATTCAAAAGATCATCCACAAAATGTAAAGCATATTCTTCTATTTAATTTTCATTTTATTGTGTAGTTTCAGTTGTATTCTTATTCTAAATTTCTTTAACTATTTTATCACTGAAAAAATTATGGCATTACAGATGTGCATGTGCTTGTGAATAGTATTGTGTACTGTTGCTATTCTACTGTTGTTTCATACAATTGAATTGAAGCAGGACACTGTTTCATGAAAATAGTGTCATGCTGGACTGGAACTTTACGGAAGAATGACTAGCATTTATTGCTCATACAAAGACATCTGCAGGCCTCTTATGGCCCTCTGCACAAAACCAAGTTTTTGTTTCAAGGATTTTGCTATCTAAAATACTAGTGAATACAATTGCTGAGAGAAAAAAAATGCTAAGAAGGAAGTGAACTCTTTTGGTGCCTGGAGCGCAACATTAAATCTGTAATTGATCAGAGATACAGATAGGATTTATATTAAATTATATTTTGTTATATTTTGGCTGAACATTAATGCCTAAGTCACTGTTCTATTTCTCTTTTTAGAATGAAAGGTGTGGAGGATATGCAGGTAATATGTCACTCCAGCAATGAGAAACGAGTGATGCAGGACAAGTACAGTTCCCCTCTTCTTTTCCAGAAAAAAAGAAATATATTGTACTGAGAAATTCAGGATATGCAGTATTTGAAACTTAGAAAGATATGCCCTTTGTCATACCAGTATATCCCAAGATACTAATGTAATTGTTTCTTTAGGTTCTGGAGGAACAATAGGAACTAATGTGCATTAGACAAGTCAGTTCATGCTACTCTCTTAAAAAGATCTGCCCACAGCAAAATGGCCAACCTACATTTAGTAAAGTCCTGTAACCAATGGAATTTCCACTCCACCATCACCCACCCATCATCATTTGGTCACCTAATAATTACCTTCAACAAGTATTTCTTAATTTGAGAGACTTTCGTTCACACCTTATCTGCTTTGCTGCATACCTCATTCACATGTTTGGATGGACTCTCATAAAGTGCTGACACTCAGTAAAGCACAGCAAACAAACCAAAATCAGCCAACCCCTCAACTCAATTGAGATCGTTATAATAAAGGACATTGTTCACATGCATCTGCCACTAACAGATAGCCAGTTCAGATTAATTGTACTTGTTGGAGGCGTTATTTTATTTTGATAATTAGGAAATTCCCTCAGCTTTGTGTCCATTTAATTGATTAATTCAGACAAGTAGCTGGACTGGAACACCCTCCAGTCTAGTATAGCAAGTGATTTTCTTTTCAATACAACATTTCTAAACATTCACCTGACAAACTTAAATGAAATTACAAAAGTCAAAATGAAATCATAAAAGAGGAAGACTTTCCTCATTAATAACTGGCCTAAGTACTTTATGAACCTTTATGTCACCCCAAAATCTACAGAAATTCTTGCAGTACAAAAGCAAGAAGAAATATTTATTGGATTATAATATTTAAAACTCAGCAAGATACAATATACATTTTCAATAGAAAAGAAACATTAACTTTTCATCGCCTATTGACAGGAAGAGACAATAATCCAATTTGTACTACCATAGTTACAAAAGACTTCTGTTATCATCTGACACAATTTCAAATCATCAAGTTCAGAGAGACTTCTTTGTTTTATTTTATGCCAGTAAATTAGAATTACCTACAACTTTTTTCTACTTCTGTCACAGAAAAAATAAATTTAAAAAATGGTCAGTACAGTGATTTCTGTGACCTTTCTGATTTAGTACTGAACCTCTGGTACAGAAGGGAATTTTATGATGGTTAGGATGAACTTTTGGTTTCAGATAGAGTGATTCCCTAGGTCTAAAGTAATTGCCAGGATAGCGAGAAAAACGATCCAGAGCCCTGTCTTTAATTGGTTTAAGCCAGCTTTCTAGACAAAAGCAGAAGCTAGAGCAAAATAAGGGTTAATTATGAGAATTTTTAAATAAGAAGTATACCTTATACTTTTGGTGTTTTCTGTTATTCCCCCGCCTTTTTTTTTTATATATTTTAAATGTGACTCCTGAAAAAATTCTGCTGCCTTAAGCCCTCCAAATAAATATTGGTTTGAATAAATATTTCCTTTCTAAAATTATTTTTCCATGAGTTATATACATAGGAGTAAATATATGTCCTGGCTGTCACAATTCAATGTCTTAGATTGCTATTATTTTTAAAAATAAACTTACACACTTCTATCATGGTCCTTAAAGGTATATTCTTAAATCCACAGATAACTACGAAAATAACTACTCAGGCATATAAGAAAAAGCTTATAACTTATGCAGAAACTCATGAGCACTCTAAAATTTACACTGGAATGAAATTCAGGCTGACTTTAGACACTCATTTCCAAATCTTTTAATTTTTAAGCTTATCCTCTACCTCCCTTCTCTTCCACTCCTCCTGTCCTTGATCAGTCACTATATAACTGTAGAGGAAATGAAATGAATAATTGTTCAAACTGACTGGTGAGTGCTACAAGACTTAAAATTTGTAATGAAATTCAGGTCAAAATAAAGCATGTGGTGACGTTTGACAGATCCAAAGGGGAAGAAAAGTAGAGAAAGGAGAATTATAAGCTTGAGGCTGGACTCCTAATGTCTACTTAAATTTTGCATTAGGTATCCAATCTTTGAAAATGACCCTTCATATATATTTGCAATTTTTCAGATTATAACAACTTTTCAACCTAACAGTTGTTTTCAAGGATGTCCAGGGTTTGTTCATTTAACTTTTCTCCATATTATATGACATTTTCTTTCTCTCCAGGTATAAATCTTTATGCCTGTACAGCACTCCAAAAAGGTGATTCAACAGTCAATCTAGAAGTGCTGAGTTTTAAATGTATCATCAGTAGCACTATTTTAGTCAATGCATAAAATTCAGTCTTTTCTTAAATATTCTTTTAGACATTAGACTTACACTTTTGCTTAGACCTCTCTAACAAAGCTCAAATGATGTAATAATTACACTAGTAATAGAAATGATGAATGATAAATATAAAGAAAAATCATAGAACCATAGAATCATAGAATGGTTAGAGCAGAGTAGAGGGGCAGAATCACTTCCCTTGGCCTGTTGGCCATGCTTCTTTTGATGCAGCCCATCATGTGGTTGGCTTTCTGGGCTGTGAGTGCACATTACTGCCTCATGTTGAGCTTCTTATCCACCATCCACCTCCCAAGTCCTTCTCCTCAGGGCTGCTCTCAATCCATTCTGCACACAGCACCCAGCCTGTGTTTGTGCTTGGGATTACTCCAACCCACTTGCTCTTGCCCTTGTTGAACTTCATGAGGTTTGCACAGGCCCACTTCTCAAGCCTTTCCAGGACCCTTTGGATGGCATCCCTTCCCTCCAGCGTGTTGACCGCTCCACACAGATTGGTGTTGTTGGCAAACTTGCAGAAGGTGCACACAATTCCACTATCTGTGTCGCCAACAAAGATGTTAAATACTATCGGTTCCAGTACCGATCCCGGAGGAGCACCACTCATCACCAGTCACCGCTTGGACATCAAGCCGTTGACTGCAAGTCTTTGAGTTTGGCCATCCAGCCAATTCCTTATCCATTGAGTGGTTCATCTGTCAAACCTGTATCTCTCCAACTTAGAGACAAGGATGTCATCTGGGACAGTGTCAAATGCCTTGCACAAGTCCAGGTAGATGATGTCAGTTGCTCTTCCCTTATCCACCAGTGCTGTAACACCATCATAGAAGGCCACCGAATTTGTCAGGTGCAATTTGCCCTTAATGAAGCCATGTTGGCTGTCACCAGTCATCTCCTTATTTTCCATTTGCCTCAGCATAGTTTCCAGGAGGATCTGCTTCATGATTTTGCTGGGCACAGAGGCAATGGTCACTGGTCTGTAGTTCCCGGGTCCTTCATTTTTCTCTTTTTAAAAATGGGGGTTATGTTTCCCCTTTTGTAGTCAATGGGAATTTCACCGACTGCTATGACTTCTCAAATATGATGGATATTTTGAAAATAAATTCTGAAAATTTATATAAGCATGACTAAAAGTCACAATGACATCTTAAATTATTCATCAGATGAGCAATAAAGAAATAAAAATTCTGTAATATGTCTGAACAATTATGACAATGAATACTTTGACATAAATTGGGTTGTGGTGTTTGTACCAGATCATAATTCAGTGTTTAAAGGTACACAGCTAATGTTGCAGATTTTAGTTGTCACCCAGTAGCCCTGACACATTTAACTGAAGTCATATAAGACAGTAGTTTGAAAGAGAATCTCATATTTACTCACAGCCATCTTTCAAATGGGCCTGTCTACTGAATACATCTAAGCAAATATCTTTGTCTTTTCATATGTAATTTTTAAAGCTGTTGTTTACTCACAACAGGATCTACAGGTGACCGTTTGTTTTTCAGATGCAAATTTTCCATGCACTTAACAACTGTGTCTGTGTTTGCCAAGCAGCACATTTGTAATCGAACAGCTAGGTATCCTAAATGAAGACCAGTAATTAAAGTCTTTTATGCATTTATCAAATTGGCCTGATAATCACAGGTGGGATAAGTAGATTAGGGCTCCATTGAAAATTAATATAATATCCTGTTTTACATTTCCATGCCTTCTGATGCTTTATTTTTTCTTCTGTTAGTAAAAACAAATCTCCTTATAGCCTCAGTCAGTGTTCTCTTTTCTCTATGTGATTTAGACTATAGTGTATAAAGCTTTTGTTTCCTCTATTGGTAAAAACGGATACAAGATTTTCTACAGTCAAGACAAAAATTTTCCTTTACTAGCAAAATTTTAGTTGGAAGTACAGTAGATGTTACCTTATTATATAACATTTGAAATAATACTGAATAATATCTGCTAAGAACATTTCTAAAATACATTAGAGCATTAGGCCTAATCTTACATTTTCATGACTTAATTTTCAATACCCTACTAAATTTTTTCTATTCACTTTTGCTTGTCATTGCCTGATAATCTATCTAATGATCTTCAGGAAAAGCAGCTACCTGATTTATAGTGATGTCTCAGTCTAATTATTGGTATCTTCCACTGAAAAGAGTTTCAATGGTTGTTTGAGAGGGTAGTGGTAAACTTATTTGAGAAACTGCGCAATGTGATAACAAGTTCGAAGTTTTTCCTTTGCATGTGAGCTGCCATAAGAATATGAGTGTAATGAACTGAAGTGTAATTCAAAAAAAGTCCCAGGAAGTATATGACTCCTCAGCTTCCCTTCAGAACAAAAACTGTCTAGTTTCATCCTTATCTAAAGAATGATCATTCAAATACAAAGATTCTTCAGGTTTTTTATATCATACCTCATTTATGTCAGTGCACATTTTCTAATCAAAGTATCATTTGGACTTAAATGCATGTTTTTAGAAGGACTGGTCACTAAACAACAATCTCTGGCTTGACATTTTCTTTCTTGTAGCAGTTAACTTTCTGACATGCTAGTATTAGCCCAGTGTAGGAGCAAGCTTACTTACATGCATGTCCATTTAGAATTTCAAGCCCGAGGTGATACCTTGCTGTTTTCATAAATTTTAGTGCTCATTTATTGTTTGCCTTTAAAAATTAACTGGAATACTAGGTACTTTAGATTAACATATAGTAAAAATACATCCTGTTCATGAATGTCTGCTCACTGTTTTAAAATATGAACAAGGGGTATAAAGCTGTAAAATTACTTACAGGATTGTGGGCAAGTTATGTGCAGTCTTTTAACCCTAATGGAGTGATCAAATTTCTCACACAGATTTTAGCAATAAGAGTATATTTATTAGAGCTATAAGACAAACCACTAATACTCATCAACACAGTTGTCAAGAGCAGACTATGCTATTTTTTCCTGCCAGATTGGATACCATGGCAACACCTGGTTAGGAGAAGCTGAAGAAATATTTGAAGGTTTGCAATTGTTAAAGCCATTGAACTGTAACAGACGTGTATTAATTGCAAGTGAATATGACAGCACATACCAGGTTTCTGAAAAGGAAGAAAACATCAGCATCATTCCAGACTGGGGAACGGAACAAGAGATGAATCAAATACTGTGATGTTTGACTTCAAACCTGGTGTCATGCCTGTGTGCTCATCATTTACAAGGTCTGGGGAAAAGGTGGAATTGTATTACTGTAGAAATATTTTCCAGAAATACTTTAAATAGATGGGAAAAAAAAAAAAAGAAACCATTGCCTTACAGCTTAAAAGGGCAAAAATTATACATTTAAAGGTATCTCTAAAAACATTTGAGAGTTCCGATCAAGTGCAATCACAGTGATTTCACGTGAAAAAAATTGTGGCAGCATGAAAGTTTCCTTGGATACTGCTGGCAAATCAGCTTCCAGAAAGACACAGTACTTAAACCTAGTATGCACTTTTAGGGGAGTTATGACAGAATGCTATTTTTGTTTTGTCTATGCATGCAAAATCAGAAAGGATGTTAAATATACTCAAATGGCCAGCAAACATTTTAATATAGATTTTAAATTCTGTAACTATTGTATATGCAGACAGCAAACTATAATCTTCTTCAGACATGTAAGAATGCTTGCAGCTGCCTTTATGTCAGTATTTCAAAGTGTGAATATTTTCATGCATTATTGAAATGACAGTACACAGGAAACAGGTATAATTGACAACAGTTTGACTGCTTTTTCAAGCTAAAGAAAAATCCTCTAAGTTCTTAGAGCAAGCTGTTTACACTATGCTACGCCTTCTGTTATATGACAAATACCAATTTTACATCTGATTATATAATAAACAGAATATGAACTAAATTAGATAAAGTTAATCATGGTGCAGAGAACCTCTGAATAACCTCTATGCTTCTTAATTCCATGTGAAGAGGGAATGTGCCTGCTTGAATAAGGCTTCTGTAACAGGAGAGGAGGTGAATGTTACAGAGAGAGGGAAGCTAGGCTGGAATTCGAGAAACTGATACAGGTTCTCTCTGCTGCCATAGACTTCTTGTGGGAAACTGACAAATTCTCTAATGCTAATTCTGCAATGCCAAATCCAAAGATTCACAGGAGAAATAACAGCCCTGGGCTGCTCTGTGTGTACACAGATTGAGGACCTGCAGAATTTCTTCCAAGATATCTGAGCAGTTGTTTGGAGATCCTGAATATAATACTCAAAAATGACTGCAGACCTCAAATCCTAGTTAACTAGGTTTCAAAGTACTGATGGAAAACACATTTTTTGGCACTTTTTTTAATAAACAATCCAGAAGAAGTTTTTCTGGGATAATATTTGAGATACTACTTTACACATGTGGCATTTTAAAAAGCAGCTACAGTTTTGAAATAAAACCGATTTTTGAGGGTTAGAGATGCCACATACAGGTCTCATGTATTTGAATAGCCTCCTCAATGGAACTGGTTGTCCAGAATATATCCACATGTGAAGAATAAACCTTAAGTTTTCTGCTTCTTCAAAATACATACTTAATAGCAGATATGTTAGGCCAAGAAAGTTATTGTGAATTTTTATTTAAAACAGAAAATAAAGTACTTGACTGCAAACCTAAAGAGAAAAATAAGGCATTAAGTACAGCTCCAGGTTATATTCAGTATTGAAATTTTCTTAGCTAAGTGTTAAATGAGTCCACATCCTTAACTTGATTTTGTACCAGATATCATAATGACATGTGGATTTCTTCTCCTTCATGTCCTTTGGAATGAACTCCTCTGTCTTTACCATCACCGTTGGGCCCCAGGCTTTTGGGAACAAAAAGCCAGGTTGATGCAAACCCAGACCCACCATCAGTGGAGGAAGAGCTGGTATGTGAACTATTACAGGAGCTTGACCCCTACAAATCTATGATCTCTGACATTATCCACCCAAGGGTGCTAAGAGAGCTGGCTGATGTCATTGCAAGGCCACTCTCCATAATCTTTGAGAAGTCATGGAGATAAAGGGATGTCACGGAGATCAAGGGATGTCACAGAAGACGGGAAGGTTAATGTCACTCCCATCTAGAAGACGGGTTTAAAGGAGGATCCGTGAAATTATAGGCCCATCAGTCTTACTTCAGTGTCTGGGAAAAATATGGAATGAATCCTCCTAGGGGTTATCATAAGTCAAATGCAGCGCATGACTGGGAAAAACCAGCATGGATTCACCAAAGGCAAATCGTGCTTGACAAACCTGATCGTCTTCTACAACTAAGTTACCATCTCAGTTAAGCTGGGGCAAGGGATGAACATAGTCTACCTGGATTTCTCCATGCCTTTTGATATGGTTCCCCACAGCCTCCTCCTAGAGAAATGGATGCATTATTGTCTAGACAAGTAGTCTGTGTGGTGGATTGGGAACTGGCTGACAGGCCACACCCAGAGGGTGGTGGTAAATAGCTATTCAAACTGGCAACCTGTCACAAGTGGGGTCCCCCAGGGGTCAATATTGGGCCCAATGCCGTTTGAGATCTTCGTAAGTGATCTGAATGATGGGATCAAGTGTACCCTGAAAAAGTTTGCTGATGATACCAAACTGAGTGGGGAAGTGGACATTTTGGAAGGGAGAGCCACCCTGCAGGAAGGCCTGGATGGGCTGGAAGAGTGGGCTAACAAGAACCTTATGAAGTTCAACAAGGACAAGTGTAAGGTCTTGCACCTTGGAAAAAAGCAGTGCAGCTGTAGACTGGGATCTACCTGGCTGGGGAGCAGCTCTGTGGAAAGGGACCTGGGTGTTCTGGTGGACAACAAGCTCAATATGTGTGAAAAGTGTTCTGCGGCAGAAAAAAAAGCTAACAGGATGCTGGGTTGCATCAACAAGGGCATGACCAGCAGAGATAAAGGAGTCATTAGCCCACTCTACTCAGTGCTTGTCAGGAATACTGTGTTCAGTTTTGGTCCCCACTATATAAAAAAAAGATGTGTACAGACTGGAGAGTGTCCAGAGAAGGTCCACAAGGATCATCAAAGGACTGGGAAGCCTGCTATATGAGAAAAGGCTGAGAGAATTGGGTTTGTTCAGCCTTGAAGAAAAGAAGGCTTAGGGGAGACCTTATCAACATGTTCCACTATTTAAAGGATGGCTACAAAGAAGATGGAGACTTTCTTTTTACAAGGAGTCACATGGAAAAGACTGGGTCATCTTGTCTAGACTGCTCAGCCCATGACTCCAGATGACCCTTGCACAACACTGATCAGCTCAGTGAATGTCCCCATTTTTTTCTTGTTTTTATTTTTCCTGTAGGATCTTATTACCTACCTTTGTTGCTTTTTCTTCTCCAGGCTTCCTGAGCAACAGTCCTGTCTGAACCCTCTCTGTAATTTTACCTTTCTTATCTTTCCATAGACTTCTCTCAGAGCTCTTTTTCAGCAGCCTGAGTAAGGTTACACAGATGAGCTATATCAGAGCTAGGCCTGGATCCTGAGTACATGGACCACTAAAGGCCTTGCTGGGGCAGAAAAGCTCACTGGGGTGGCCAACAGCTATAGATGAAGGGTTATACTGTGGAGGAGGATGCTATCTTTCTTATTCAGAACTTCTCCAGGACAGTTAGGGCAGATATGTAATTAAATATCTACAGATTGGTATTTGTAGGAAATATTTAGCTCCTAGTTAGCTACTTTTAAGATTATTTTGATCATCTTTAAATCACGCATAAGAAAAAGAACCTTTACCATATATTCTGTATTATTCATAGGGTCTACCGCATTCCTCTCTCTCCAAGGAGGCCATACACACCAGCTACTTTGGTAGTCACCTTGCTAGCCAAGCATAAGACTATGTATGTTAGCAGAGTCCAAATCAAAAGCTTTGTTTCACTGATTTCAGGACTCCTAGTGTCACAGGCTTTTTCCTTTCACTTAGATGTTTCTAACTTACAGTTATTACCTTTTTTTATTTATTATTCTTTTACTCTCTTTTGCATAAACAGCAATATAATTAAATATCCTGTTTTCTTATGAGGGGAAAATAATATTGAACCATAGAATCAGTTAGAATTGTACACACTGCAGATTGATTTATTTACAAAGGATTTGAGTAATTTAAATTGCAATTATATCACATGAAATTGGGGTGAATAGGATTCAGATACTTATCCCTGAACAGAACTAATTCATTAATCTCAAATGTCTGAGATATTTGAAACTGCCTGTTGAATGAGTAGGCTTTACTTGTTTACATAAGTAAGTGAGTATAGCAAAAAGCCTTCCGAATATTTTATTTGTTGATGTTCCCAGAAAAAACTCATTGTTGCCTTCTACTAATGTAGAAGTATAGATATAGTTGAGGATAAGATTTCATGGTTTCAGAGAGGATAATGAGAATAACTTTATTACTGACAAATGTAAAATGTTTAAATTTGTTTGAGAATGTAGTTCAACTTCTTTGTATTTTCATGTTATTCATATCTTCTTGATGAGACAAAGTTTGTATTCCAGTGCTGCCGACTTTCCGTATACATAAAATCTAACAGGAATAGCATTTAAATTTGAAACAATTTTCAAAAAAGTAAAACCAGAACTGATATTTTAGAATGTACTTATTTCAGTTGCATACCTTTATTTCACATATGTAAGAAGTGAAACAAATCATTGAATTTATAAAAATGTAGTACAGCTGGTGCATAGAACATAGAACATCTTCTAAAATTTTGGGACTCTTTCTAGGTCATTTTTACAGGAAGTAGTAATAAATTCTGATCAGCTCATATAATCAGACAAGCTTTTAAATAAACAAAACTGGAGCTTGTCTGTTATTTCCAGCTCTAAAGGTTGGCCTTAATTTTACTTATTATATGAATAGCAACTCCTGGCTGTTTACTCGTACCTATAATAATCACTACTAAAAGATGTGTGGCAAATGTTGAAGCCATTTTTAAAAAAGGGCAAGAAAGACAATTCAGGGACTTACAATCCAATCTGCTTCACTTCAGTCCCTGGGAAACACATGGCACAAGTCCTTTTTGTTAAATGTTCCTGGGCCTGTGAAAAAGAAGAAGAAATTGACTGGGAGTAGCCAGCTTGGATTTACCAGGGATAAGAACAGCAGATGTTATCTACCTTAACTACAGGAGAAATTTGTCTCCCACAGCACCTTTGTATCTGAGTTTTGACATCACAATCGAGATGACTCTAGATGAAAAAGGGGTAGATGGACTACTAAATGGAATGAAACTGGCTGGATTGTCAGGCTGAAAGAATAGTAGTTAATTTTTCATACTCCACATGAAATTTGGTTACAAGTGGAATTCTTCTGTCCTGCAGGGTAGCAAGGGTTTATCCTGTAACCTATCCTGTTTGTCAGTGACCTAGAGGAGGAAGCAGAACATGTCCTCATCAAGGTTGCAGATGATGTCAGACTGGGCAGGGAGAGGAGTGCATTTGACATGCTAGAGAGCAGGAGGCCTTTCAGAGGATCTTAAACTTGGTACAGAAATGGTCCGACAGGATCAACAGATGCAAAGTACCATACAAGGAGCAGACTAACTGTTCTGCATCAGCATGGACTGGAGCATAAGCAACAGATTAAGGGAAGTTATCACTCCCCTCTAGTCTACCCTCATTAGATGTTATCTGGACCACTGTGACCAGCTCTGGGCCACCCAGTTCCAGAACAATGCTGATAAACTTGAATGAGTTCAGCAAAGGGCCACCAAGATGCTCACAGAATGGAGCATGACTGAGGGAACTGGGATTATTAGTGTGGAGACAAGAAAGTTCTGTAGAGGAGACTTAATAGCTAACTTTCAGGACCTAGGAGGAGGTTGCCACAAGAAGACATAGCCAGACATTTTACTGAAGTTGTACAGCACGCAAAAGGACACAATCATCAACACATCATAAATTGAAATGACAGTTTTGAACTGGATATAAGGAGGAAAAGAAAAAAACACTGAAACAATAATTAAGCACTAAAACATGATACCCAGTGAGGTTGTGGAATCTTTGTCCTGGGAGGTTTTCAACACCCAGCTAGAAAAAAGCCTGAGAGACTTGATCTGAATTCAATTTAAACAGAACTTTGAGAATTTGACTGGACATTTTCTGCGGTATCTTCCAACCTGAATAATCCTACAGATCTGCAAAGATACTGCAATTCAATGAACAGTAATAAATTGGAAAATGAATATATAAAGGAAATATCTATTCTAGCTTTACAGTTATTTTAAGTTTATTATCTGTTCTGAAATATGACCTGGATGAGGGGACAGTTTGCTGAGGGGCAGCAGCTGTTTGCTGAGGGGCAAGTTTGCTGATGATACAAAACTGGGAGGAGTGGCTGACATACCAGTAGGCTCTGCTGCCATACAGTGAGATCTGGACAGGCTAGAGAGCTGGACGGAGAGGAACCTAATGAAGTTTAACAAGGGCAAATGTAGGGTCCTGCATCTAGGGAGGAGTAACACCATGCACCAGTACTGGTTAGGGGTTGACCTGTGGGAAAGCAGCTCTGTAGAGAGAAACCTGGGAGTCCTGTTGGACAAGTTGACCATGAGCCAGTAACATGCCCTTGTGGCCAAGAAGGCCAATGAGTGCAGTAAAAGAGCATGCCAGCAGGTCGAAGGAGGTTATCATCCCCCTCTGCTCTGCTCTGGTGAGGCCACATTTGGAGTACTTTGTCGGTTCTGGGGTCCTCAGTTCCAAAAGAACAGGGAATTAATGGAGAGAGTCCAGCAGAGGGCTACATTCCCGTCAAGGGAATGAAGCACCTGTCTTCTGCTGAAAGGCTGATAGATCTGGGTCTCTTTAGCCTGGAGAAGAGAAGACTGAGAGGGGATCTGTCCTGGTTCCAGCGGGGATAGGGTTAATTCTCTCCAGGCTCCATCAGGGACAAAGGTATTCCATCCCATGTGAGCCATGCCCACTCGGGCCTGCCAGGGGAGGGGGCAGGAAGTTGTCATTTGGAGCGGTCTGGGGCATCCCAGTCCGGGTTGGTGAGTGGCGGTTCCGTAATCATGTTTGTATATTCCTCTATCCATATCATTGTTACTGTTTTCTTGTTTCCTTTGCTGTTCTGTTAAACTACCTTTGTCCCAACCCATGAGTTTTGCCGTTTTCTTCCATTTCTTCTCCGTATTGGGGAAGCTCGAGAGAGCAGCACGTGGTCCTTAGTTGCCATCTGAGGCCAAACCATGACAGGATCTCATCAGTCCTTATAAATATGTAAAGGGTAGGTGTCAAGAGGATGGGGTCAGGGTCTTCTCAGTGGTGCCCAGTAACAGGACAAGGGGCAATGGACACAAGGTAGAACACAGGAAGTTTTCCTCAACATGCGGAAAAACTTCTTTGAGAGTGACAGAGCACTGGTAAGAATAATCTTTCAATCTCAACATCTAGTAAAAGGGAAGAGGAATAGAGAAGGAGGAGAAAGAGAAAAAGAGAGAAAACGAGAAAGAGAAAGAGAAAGAGAAAGAGAAAGAGAAAGAGAAAGAGAAAGAGAAAGAGAAAGAGAAAGAGAAAGAGAAAGAGAAAGAAAGAGAGAAAGAGCTTCAATCTTGTGGAAAAATTACCTAACAGCTTTGTAAATGAGATAACTGAGAGCAAAAGCTGGAAGGTCTTTGTGGCCCTATAGAAATACAAACAACATTTGCCAGATGGCTTTACAACACATTTTAATAAAAATGTATATAAATGACTCTGGCAGCTCCTAACCAGCATATAAAAAGTCTCTGTACAATCTGCTTCCTCCTCATTAGATTTTAATCTGTTCCAGATTAAACAAATAAATACTGCAGAAACTAAATACACAAAAATGTTCCTTAAAAAGGTGGTTATGCTTAATGATGACCTTAGTAAGTAGTAAAAACAAGTTAAATTAATTTCTGATCATTTGGTTATACTTTTTAAAACATATTTCAACTTGTTTCGGGCTGGAAAAGTGAAGAAGGTCTTTATCTCCCAAGAGAACTAAAATATCATCCCAAATGTTTCTTCAAGTCCAAGCCAGATATTTTCTGATAAGTGGAATATATATATATATAGATATAAAAAATACTTTCTGTTACTAAATACAAACAACTTTCTGCCATCCAGAACTGCAATCTGTATGAAACAGATATCAGAACAGAAGCTACGTATTATTAAAAAAAAAAAAAAAAAGAATGTATATTCATATTGATCTATTTTTTCCCCCAATAATATTTCTTTTCTATGCTGAATGAAGTGACCACATTCATGACAAAAGGAAAGAGGCATTTTAGAATGAAACCCATAAATATGTTCTGGAGTACCCAAAACAAAATCTTGTCATTTTATTTCTTAAATTACACAGATCAAGAACAAAATAAAGCAAACAGAAAGGCCAAGCAACTAGCAACAATGATCCAGACAAAAAAATCCACTTACTTTCAGTGGAATGATACTTTTTATAACTTTGAAAAAATTATTTCTGTGGGAAAATAGGACTTTCATAGATTGCTATGTCATTCATAATGCAGTTCATAAATGATCAAGAATGTATACCAAACAATCATTCCTCTGACATAGTGAAAAATTAAAATAATTTCAACTTGGGAAAAAAAGAAAAAAAACCCAAACAACTCCAAAATCAACAACAAAATTAAAGCCTCAAATTAAATCCTCAAGTGTCACCAATCAAAACAAGAGTTTTGTCCTGGATGAATTTTGATCATTAGGATTTTTTTCATTATTAATATTCTATATACTTAAGAAAACTTTATGCTGTCCAAATATGAGGAATCTAATATCATTTCCTTCTTATTAATATGAAGATGGTTTACTTAATATCAACCACTCTCTAAAGTGTTAATTGGATCCCTGCTATTTGCTGTGCTAACCTTCCCAAACGGAATACTTCAAAATTCTACTTTGCCAACTATTTATTATAGTAGTAATTATCTTTTGCACCAAGTTTGTTTCTGGAAGCTGCAAGTATAGTCAGGCTCTCACTGAAGGCAATCTTCCACTCTCTTTAAGTGTGCGTTGAGCTCCCAGTTAGTTAACCGAGTAGTTTTTGTTAGATTTTTGCAGATTCTGTCATGTAGCATTGAATCATTTGCATTGATTAGAAATATCCTCAACCATTCCAGAGGCTTGTTTGAAAATAAAGCTTATTTTTGTGAGACTTTAATCCAACAGAAAAAGATTAGAGTGGTGTTAAATTATACCATTTGGTAGTTGGGAAAGTAGTGCAGCTATCTTGCTGCTTGAGAGTGACCTTCTATATAATTTTGATCCCACTGCAAGAAGTTATCATTTCAATAAAGTTTGTTTAAAACACTTATTCAAACCATTATGTTTATTTTTAGTATTATTATTATTTGTGGAATACCTTTATTATACAGTATATCTCTTAAGAAAATTCTGCTTTTCCCTTCCCTTCCCTTCCCTTCCCTTCCCTTCCCTTCCCTTCCCTTCCCTTCCCTTCCCTTCCCTTCCCTTCCCTTCCCTTCCCTTCCCTTCCCCCTTCCTTAAAACAAAAGGAAGATTCTTTTTCAACCAATTGTTAATGCCAAAACCCATTTTTAGTTATTCTTTCATATTCCTATTTTCAGCTTCCCTGGTATGTTCTGTAACCACAACAAATGTCAAAATCGTTAAACTTGCAGCTTTCTCATTTGCAATGAAAAGAAAAACAAACAAAAAAAAGTCTACTTCATGATGTACACTGCTGTACATGGAACAGTGATTGTAATTCAAAGAGCCTTAAATTATATGAATATTCTAAAGGGCTTTGCTAAGGTCAGCCATCAGACTATACTAATTAATTTCCTTGTGTTAGGGATCTTGATGATATATGTTACATAAGTACACATCACAAAACAAATGAGTTTAAAAATCAAACGCACATATTGATATTATTGTGTGGATACCTCCATCAAGACATCATAGGAAACTTGGCATTACACCTGAGTTTTTCTGTGCTTCCCAATAAGTCTTCTTCTAAATGTATAACCTATACAAAACCTTAAAAGTCTGTTGTTCTGCCCTTTTGCATCTTGTTGCTAATTACTCATATAAATAACCACTGAAAACCAACAGTACTATTTCAAATCTTGTTCATAGAATGAGCAAGTTCTATTTTGAGGGTAGTGACACAGAACTTATAGCTCAGACACATATATTCCAAGAAGTCACAACTGAATAAGTGCTCTGACCGTGGAATGTGATGAAAATATGAGATTTGCTATGCTGATATGTTTTAAGTTGTGTGATGACTTGGAATCTTAATACAACAGAGTATTTTCAGAAAAAATAAGGAAGATATTTGGGACATGAAAGGCTGATGTTCACAATTTCTTCGCAATAATAAAGAACAGTCAAAAGTAATAACTTAGAAATGGTTTTAGGAAGGAACGGAAAAAATAGTTACTAGTATAGTGTGGTTCTGAAAAAATCTAATGCAATTCTTATGTATGTATATACATAATACACACACATATACATAAAGCACACAGATACATAATCTGATATGGGATGTCAGTCTGAATGCTATGGTCTAGTCCAGGATAAGATAAGACACTCTGCTGATACTTCTTGCTGAGCAGGAGAAGAAAGGTGATTATTTAGTTGGAATATTGCAGTTGTGAGACCAATACTGCTGAGACTGCATCTTACACACAATGAATTTGCTCCTCCATAGACATGACACTAAAGATGAAAGGAGAAAATATAATGATAACAGTTGCAGAAAAAGGATTCTCAAAATTTTATCAAAGTAATTCAAAATAATAGGAATAGAAAGAAGAAAGGAGAAGGAATAAATGGAAATAGAGGCCAAACCAAAATAAGACAGGCAGATCTTATTGTTGATGGAAAAGAAACTTGCCCGTTAAAGACCATTTACTTCTAGTTGAAGCTCTCAGTGAAGTTACTTAGGTCAGATCCTGGTCACTAATCACTACGGAACAACTGCGATGCTACACAACCAAAGCTTTACCTGTGGTTTACCTTAGCTTACAAATACAGCAACGGGAACATAGGAGAATGCTTGTCAAACTCTGGCATGGCAATGTTTCCCTGGAATAGTCCACAAAATGGTTTTAGAACAGCTAAAGGTATTTACAATGTTATGCTAGACAAATAATAAAAATTTTAGGAAAATGCTTCATGGATGAAATCCCATCCTTTTCTTCAACGTGTGGTAAGGCTGGATGGAGAAAAAATCTTGTCCATAACTCCCTCTGAATTTTTATTCTCTTAATTCCTGGCATAAAATAGATGCAGTTTAGAAAGGAGAAGCGTATAAGCAAGCATTATTTATCAAACAGTTATAATCCTGCATTATTATTTACGTATACTCAAGATTCCCAAGTTCTATACTCTCTTTACTTACAAAAGCTTCACTTACTCGGGAGATCCCTTTCCTCAGTTTACCCATGCATTCTTGTTTAGAACTCTATCCTGTTTCATGGTGATAGTGCCTATATAGCCATAACTCATTAAAGCAACTATCTTACTATTCCCGATAAAGCTGTAATATTTCTCTCCTATCCTGTGGGGAAACAAATTAGGCCTACTTTTGAAATTACAATATGTGTCTTAACACCTCAATGTCTTCAATCAGGTTGTGCTTCGAAAATATCCTAATTGCCGTCAGTCTTGGTCCTTCTTTCTCACCGCCTTCAGTTTGCTTTTCCTGTCCTCTTTGAACAGGCTATGGCTTTTCCTTGGTTCTTCCTTAAGGTGTTTCAAAGTTATTTTTGAAACTTTCAGTTGGAAAAAAGCTTAGCAAGACAAAAATAGTGCAAAGATTTCCACTAACTTTATATACAGAACCAGCTCAGCAAATATTCCAGCTAAGGACAAAGTTTTTGCAGTGAGGAAGATAATGGTGGGGAGAAAGAATGATTCTGTGTTACTGTACTGAATTGAGTCACTCGGGAACAAGGATAACTTAAATTTTCTCACAGCACAAATTGGGGTGCAGAATTTATTGCAACGTTTATGATGAGTAACATAATAAAAGAGAGGAGACATTTCTGTAATATTCTTATAAGAACTATTTTAAAGAATATTTTTACAGGGGACCTGCATTTTTGTTCTTCAATATGCATGTTAGCTTCTTAATGATTGGGATTTGGAATATCATCTTATTTCCTAGCTTCTGATCACAGGAGTGCTTATCATTCTTTGATTTCTATTTTTCCTGCTCTTCCTAAGCAATAAGCAATGACCTTTGACAGAGTTAATTAGACCGGCCATATGATCCACTACAACTACCTGTTTCCTCTTTCTTTTCTTCCAATTCTCAATGCTGGTTTCTTAGATAGTGAGAGATAACCAAGTACAACTATTAAAATATTAAAAGGCAGAGAAAAGTCCTTTATCTTTTCATTATGTTTTCTCATGCATGACCACGTCTATGGCCATGAAATAAAAATACTCACTTCAAATTACTGAACACTTTTGTTTTGTACCTTCTGTAATATTTTCATAAGTTTCTGTCAATCATTTTTGTTTCAATCAAACGTTATACTGAACTCAGAACAGAAGGAGGTCCCTTTTGTATATGGAAAACATTATAAGGGACCCATATTAGTTTCTAAACATAATATTCCAAGTGCATAAGCTATTCCAACAAGTCAGGTCCTACTGTTATGTATTAAATTAAATTTAAGGAAAAATAGTGAGGGATTACATGGTGTCTGGAGTTCTTCAGGTAGCACTTGCTATAGAAAAAAATAAACAGTGATATTACATTATTTCATTCAATGAATGCATTCAGTAGTAGATTCATCTATCATGAGGTCAGAATGGTTTACAATGAGCACGTATTCTGATTTCTGTTTCATGACTTGAATCAGTTTTGCTTTGCAAAAGAATAATAATTTTCTGCATTTAAAACTATCAATAAATAAAACATTTCCATCAGAGCTGATGTGCTTTTAGAAACACTACATTCATAAACTATTATATAATATTTATAAACTTAGTCATATCTCCTTTTGAAGTCCCCAGTAAGGTGTTACCTAATTCCCAAACTTTCAGTGGTCTGCTGACCATGGTTTTAAAATTATTAGTCTACAACATATAATTAGAATCTTCTATGTTAATCAATATTGGGTTTTTTGATTGATCTATTAATCAATAAATCTAATGAATGTTAATATAAAAATATGAGTAAAATCAAACAGATGTCTTAAAATTATTGAAATTCTGGCTGAAGTAAATAAAAATTTAAATTTAGTGGAACTGCCAAAACCTAGTATCCATCTTAATAATACAATGTGTTTTGCCCTTATGCATATATGCCCCCAGTTCCACTATGCCTTTTCAAAATTGTTTTTGACTTTTGGAACTCTACCAAAATCTTAGGCTAAGCTCTTAAGATATCAATAAACACAAGAGAGAGCTGTTAGCTAGCAGGTGTTTTTTTTTGTTTTGTCTTGCTGGTTTTTGGTTGTTTGTTTTTTTTCATAAATTATTTAGATTCTGGTTTTGAGTCACCCTGTCCATCACCAAAACAATAAAAATTCTGTTTATTAATATTACAAACTAACGGGATGTGCAAAACATGCCTCCTGTCACTTTGAAAACTTGCCACATCCAGCTCAGTTTATCTTCCATAATGTTTATTTAGAATTTACAGACTTCAGAATGTATCAATGAAGTTTTGTAGTTTTATGGTTTTTGGGGGTTTTTTTGTTTTTTTTTTGTTTGTTTGTTTCTTTTTGTTTTTTTTTTTTTTTGAGAAGGCTAAAACTTAAAGTAGCATGGAACTAAATTAGAGAGAGTTTGTGTAGATAAAAAGGGTAATAAAAAATATGTTGCACATGGAAGTACCAGACCAATTTGGGGACTTCCAAGTCTCTGGTGTACTCAGTCAAATACTAAACATAAGGTAAGGATAGATACAAGATAGTCCAGATATTAGATGGAGTATGGTCAGAAAAAAAAAATAAAATTAGACCACTGCAAGTCTATTCAGCATTAATCTCCCCCTACCCTGCGCCCCGATCTCTCTCTCTCACTCTTATAATCTCTGTCAGAATCCTTGAGTCAGACACCCATTTTTCTTCTGTGTGACAGTCAGTCTAATCCTTTCTCTTCAACATTAGTTATTTTCCTTGGTGAACGGTAGAATAAATCACTCGGTGTATCTGTGCAGTTACATGTAAAGGTCTCCATAACTGGTCCTGAAGCAGCTGGGGCAAAGTTAGTGAGAAAAACGGTGTGAGACATGAGAAAAGGGATCAGGGGAATATGAGGTTGAGCAGATTTGTCTTGAACCATAGGAAGATAAAAAGGAGGAGTGAAATTAAGGGAAAAGATCCACAGACAAATAACATAAATATTTGGACCTGTGGAACAGGTAGAAGGAGGGGAAATGGCAAGAGGGCATACATAAAAGGAATTGTTTATAATGGATGTGCCTAAATGGGTAGCTGGCAACAAGTAAATTGTACTTAATAGAATTCATTTATGTCAGTTATATTATAGTATGTTATGTACTTTCAGACACGGTGGAATACATCTTTTTACAAAAAAAACCAAAACAAAACAGCACAGTAAAGACACAGGAAGGTGTCTTCTAGACAAAGAAACCTGTGGTTTTATGACTATTTTTTTTTAGAACACGAATAATGTACGTGTAGCTATCAGAGAAATTCTGAATTTTCCATTTTAAATATGAAATTTTTTCTGGAAAAAAATGGAAAATGGCAAGACTGACTATTATCACTGGCAGTTATTTAGAATACATTCATTCAAATTCTGTCTTAAAACTTTATCAGAAGAGACTGAAACATCAACCTATATTTCTAGTACATTTGCCAGGAGGGAATAGCAATTACCACATGCTCTTGGAGAGATATCATTTTACCAAATCCTTAAAATAAATACTTAGTCACATTCTAGTCAGTCAAAATACTTAAACAGCTAATATCATTCAAGTTACTGAGATTTAAAATGAAGCATGTGCTTAAGTGCATTGGTTAATTGAGGCTATAGGATCAGATTAATTCCCTGGGAACGCCCGTTCAGGGAATTGATTTGGTAAAATATTACTAATTACTTTGAACTTCCATAACCTGATGCCCTCATGAGGTACATTGTAATCCTCATAGATAGATGAGAAAATGTCATTTACCTGAGTAAATACCAACTACTTGATTGACTAAGATCATGTCATAAATTTGGAACTCTAACCTCATAAAATCACAGCATCCCTACTCCAGATGTTAAACTTTGCATCTACTTCTTATGTGTTCTCATGTGGAAATATAAGGAGTTTCTTGTGGGTTTTGCTCTTTTAGATGTGACTACTACACTCATCTCAAAACAATATACTGTAAAATACAATTTCTTTACCTTGACACTTATTTTTGTTGAACATGAGTTGTATGGATGAAGTTGGTTTGAAAATTTTGCCTGAGCAACAACCCCAGCGTAGAGGCTGGTTTCTTCAAATATCTATGTATGTTATATGATATAGGGTAACAGAACTTAACTTATTAGACACTGTGGTGAGTTAACCCCAGTTAGCAGCCAAACTGCCAAACCCACTCTGCCTCTTGCTCACTCCCCTGTCCCATGGGATGAAGAGAAAAGTAGAAGGAAAGCAAAAAATTTCATGGATAGAGATAATGACAGTACAATAAGGAAAACAAAGGCTGTGTGCACAAGCAAAGTAAAAAGATTTAATTCATTACTTCGCATCAGCAGAGCAGATGTTTAGCCATTTCCAGGAAAGCAGGGCCTCAGTACAGCTAACAATTGCGTGGGAAGATAAACACCATAACTATGAACATTCCCCCCTTCCTCCTTTGCTTGAACTTCTATTGCTGAACACAATGTTAAATGGTACGACTTTGTGTGATTTGGGTCAGTTTGGGTTAACTGTCTTGGCTGTGTCTCCTCCCAACCTCTTGCCAATTCCCTACTGGCTTGGGAAGAGGAGGTTGAGAAAGCCTTGACACTGCACAAACACTGCTCAGCAACAGCTAAAACACTGGTGTGTCATCAACACCTTTTTAGCTACATCGATACGTTATCAGCACTTTTTTAGCTATAAATGCGAAGTACAGCATCTTACAGGCTGCTCTGAAGAACTCCATCTTTGCCATACCCACTACAGGTACAATGACACTAACTGATATGGTCACACATGTTTATAAATGTATTGATAAATGTATTGATGCTCCCTACATGATTTGAAAACATGTAATCGCATGCACAATACATAAATACACAGAGATTATTAGCCTCTTCTTGAAACTCATTTAAATAAATATAGCCTGAAGGCTCAGCCATACAGTTACCAGCAATTGATATATCAGAGCTATATAAATTAATATTTCCAGAGCTGAAGTTCTTACTGGATGTTTAGTATAGAATAGGACTTACATTAAAAATAAATAAATAAATAAATAAATCAATCAATCAATCAAACCACTAAAAAGGCAATTGAAAATGCAAAGCGAGTATTTAAATGCTCACATTTATTTTCACTCATCCAGATACATACAAAGTCTTATTTGTTCAGATGTGTTATTTTCTGTACCTCATGTTTAAGGCATACAAAAGTATTCAAGGACTATTGAGAAGAGTTAGAGAATCTAGCTGTATAGATACATGGATTTTTTTTCCCCAAGGAAAATACAGCTGGATTTCAAAAGAAGTTTGCTTTCTATTTTTTACTGTATTTTTATAAATTTGAGATATTCTTTTACCAATTTTTCATAGCATAATTTTTCTTGTCCTTTTTATAAACAGGTTTTTAATTTGTTTTATAATTTCTAAAGTATACTTAAAAGTTCCAAAAATAAAACTCGAAGGAAATAGTTAATCTTCATTTTTTTCCTATATAAAATTCTTTATATCTTGAATTGTTTGCTTTATTTCTTTTTCTTTTTTTGAAAAGTGGAAAAATTCAATTCACAGTATATGTAACTAAAATAAGAATCACTAACTATTAGATTTAATAAAAAAATTTATTTTATTACCGAAGAGTCTTTGGTATAATAGGCAAAATATTGCAAAATGCAAACTATTGATTGGAGATATGGTCAGTTATGACAGTATCTAGTGTGCCTATTTATTTAAATATAGTTAATATTCCCCTTATAATATGTATGCTGTTAGAATATATTTTTTCTTTTTTTTCATAAATAACAAAAAAGGATGATAAATGAATGGCTGCATTACTTTGAAAATGGGAGTGTCATTTCTTTGGAAATGGGGCTGTCATTTCTTTAGAAATGTCCGTGGAGCTCTCTCTCAACATTCTGATAATATACCTAACAGTATCTTGCAAATAGTTACTTGTATCCCACTTCAAGAAGGACCTAATATTCTCCAGTAGCTACAGAGCACGAATATTAACAAGAATTAATTTGCAGCAACCATCTTTAAAAGAAAGACCTAGGAATTATTTGTAGACTACCCACAAATATTAATTTTTAAGTGTCAGGACTTACTCTTATAAATGCTTTATGTCAAATAAGTTAATACCCAATGTCATTATATGGACCTGGTTAATCATTACTCAGCTTCTGCTTTGAAAAACAGTACTTAGGAGATAGATACTGAGTTTGAACATGCTGAAAATTTTTATGTCTAATGTTTATTCTGATTCAGAGTAAAATGAATGCAAGTCCCCAGGCTAAGGATTTATACAGACTGGAGAGTGAGAGACTGGTAATGAGTCTGGGAGAAAAGGAAAGATTTCAGTAGATCTTAATCTGGACCATTCTCAAAAATCAAGAGACAATAGTAATAAATGGAGGATGACAAATCTCTTTATGTGCTGTAGGCCAAGATCTTTCAGTTTATTTGGCAGCAAGAGGCCTTCATCAAACCAACCGAGTGGAATGTTCAGCTTGGTTTGCCATAGTGGAATGGCTGGTTTTTGTTTTCGACTTTCCATCTTTTCTAACATGTCCTTGAAAGTTGACAACAACATTCATTTCCCAGCTGACTTTCTACTCTATTTCACTTCATACTGTTGCTGTTACTTTTTTCTTTTCCCCTCCACAAAATAGTTTTCTTTATCTGTCTACAATTGCAGTTCGCAGCAATAAGAATATATATTTGATTAGGCAAATGTTTTCTAGATGATCACAAAGGTTTCTGTTTGCAGATCCTTACTTGAAAAAAGACTTCATTTCTGCTGTTGGTTTTTTTTTTTTTTGCTTTTTTGGGGGGTTTGGTGTTCTGTTTTGTTTTGGTTTTTTTAATGTTAGTTGTACCCATTAATTGCAAATTTAGGAAACAAAACAAATGTAAACAACAAAATAGTGGCATCTAAAACTATTATTTAAAATTTTAATTTTAATCAAACATAATTTTTTTTCAAGAATCACAGGGAAAGGGAAAGGTTTTTATAAAGTTATTCTGAAATTCTGTTCTGAATAATTATAGGAGTTAACTTTAAAAAAAAGAGGGTCAACGCTTTCCCCTCTTTCTTTTTCTTTAGAAAATCAAATACTAAATCCATTTGCTGGGTTTCAAAATTTTGCCTTATCTTAAACATATATAGTTAGTAATAGTAGTAAATCTTTCCACTTCTCTGTAGACTACTTCTAATCATTTGTTCTCTACTGTCAAACCTTAGACCAACAAATATTTTCACTAAAACTTATTAATCACAGATGTGATTATCAGCTTTTGTTTTGATTTTTTCAAGTAAGCTATTTTAAGTAAGAAATGACATTTCTTTGCAATGAAACTTATTTTCTGAAATGCGTATGTTTTGATAAAATTCTATTAGGTTTTTATTTGTTTGTTTGATTTGGTATGGTTTATACTTTCTTGAGGTTGGAGGCTAGAGTGGAGTAGAGGCAGGCTGAAGCAAACAAAAAGCCTTTTAATCCAGAAAATGTGTATGGAATATATGTGAGTTGAGCCTTGATGCTTTGAATCAAACAAGATATGTTATAAGTGGTGCGTTTTTATTCCTGATTTATTTGGGCAGGAGAAAAACAAACAAACAGAACAACCAACCGACCAACCAATCAATGCTGTGTCTGAATCTAGAACAAAAATACTGAAACCACATTCTTGTTTCCTTTTTTCCAGACAATTCAAGTAATTAATTTAAAGACTTTGGATAAAAGTAGTAAATATAGCAAATAATGTATCATAGTTTTCAACAAAAAACATCAAAAGAATAGGCAACAATTATTTTGAATGAAATGCAACAGATCTCATAGCTGGAGTAATTCACCTAGTAAGTGTCATGGTGCATTCATTCTCTTGCTTGTCACCTAGCTGAGCTGGTGAGATCATAGGAGACAGACCTGTTTATTTTGGTGGCTGAGAATATTCTGTCATTATGATCTGCCCTACTGTTTGATAGCAGTGAATGGTTAATCTCTTTCTGTTTGTTCAGAGCTTAATGCACACATCATCTGTGTACACGGCTCAGCAACTTCTGTGTTTTAGATCAGGGAGACCTGATAAATGTATTGGATTGTGGTATATAACTGTAAAGTTTACATTAAACCTTCAGATACTGTTGGGAAAAGCACAAAAATCTCACATGCTGATAGAATGTTATGTAGTAGGCAAAAGCTAGGTTCTAATTACTATTTTATTATAGAATCATAGAATCATAGAATCTTCATGGTTGGAAAGGACCTTTGAGATCATTGAGTCCAACCATACACACACACAAACACCCCCTACAATCTCTGCCACTAGAGCATGCCCTGAAGTGCCACATCTAGACGTTTCTTAAATACCTCTGGGGATGGTGACTCAATCACCTCCCTGGGCAGGCTGTTCCAGTGCCTGACCACTCTTTCAGTAAAGTAATTCTTCCTAATATTTAATCTAAACCTCTCCTGCTGCAACTTCAGACCATTTCCTCTGGTCCTGTCATTATTCACCTGGGAGAAGAGGACAACACCCACCTCTCTCCAACCTCCTTTCAGGCAGTTATAGAGGGCAATGAGGTCTCCCCTCAGCCTCCCCTTCTCCAAGCTAAACACGCCCAGCTCCCTCAGCCTCTCCTCCTATGACTTGGTCTCCAGACCCCTCACCAGCCTGGTAGCTCTCCTCTGGACACGCTCCAGCACTTCAATGTCCCTCTTGTACAGAGGGGCCCAGAACTGATTATATTGCAATATAGAGAGAGAAGAGTACAAGATAATTGCAAAACACTTTTGAAAACTGAAGGAGAAACTGTTTCCCTCATGATTTAAAATGACCAAGGTAATTTAAGTCAGAAAGAAATAGCTATAAGCTAATTGAAAAACCTATGCTAAAAAAGATCTTACTATTGTATCAAATTTCTCTGTAGAGAACAAAAAGTAAAATAGAAATTAATGAACAATGAAAGAAGAAGTCATGGGTTATTTATTCATGGTCAAGCTAATAAAATTATAAATCTAAATGAATAATTAATTCAGGGTTATTTTCTTACTTTTGACATTCCTGAGCTCAGGAATAATTTTATGAACTTTTCAGCTTATTCTCTGATAAATTTGAGCAAACCTAAACAATTTATTGGTTTATCACTGTTTATTTTTGAAAAGTTGTTTTAGAAATATTTTGATTTGTAGATATATGCTTTAAACAACTTCATAAAACCTCTATGTCCTCAAGAATTTGTGGAAAAAATGTTGATTTTCTTAATTGGCTTGGAAAAGAAAATATCCCAAGGAAAAAAGAAAAAAGGAAAAAAAATAATTAAAACCAGTCAACTTAAAAAACCTACCCCCAGGAAAGTGCATTATCAGATGCCTAGGTGGCATATGTGCCAATTTTGAGCTGTCAGTACACAAATGGGCTTGGCATGATGTATGTTAAAATTTCCTAAGTCTGATTCTTATATTAATTCAGAAGAATTTCTCACTGGACATAATCTTGGCAGATGAAAACGGGTTGACTTCAATACTAAAAGCTACGTGTGACTGGCCACAACTGGACTACATTTTTTATATGCAAACAGAATAACAAAATAGTCAGTGTGCTGGTATTCCAAAAGGAATGGTTTTGGAGGTAAATAGCATCGGAGACAAAATGTAAACAAAATGTCAATACCAGCCAGGAATTAATTATGCTATGTCTCCGCCATAGTGTTTACATACATATTAGCCAGGAGAATGTGGGGTCTATATCTCCCTCAGTAGTAACAGTCCAAACAGCACATATCAGTGGAGTTAATTTCAGTTTAATGAAACATCTGAAATGTTGGGGATTGAGCCCAAATTAGCTATCTGTCTCTTCAAGACAGAAAGAATCATCTTAGGCAGGATTTCTCTGACCAATGTCTGCACCATGTTCATCAACATCAGAGCTCAAAAAGCTGCTCAGTGTAGGTTATAACAATAGTCACGGAGAAGAAAGAGGCTTTTACAATGTGTTTCATCTAATTTTAAAATATATATCAGCTGGTGAAGATTCTAGAGAACAAGTCTTATAAGGAGCAGCTCAGGGAACTGGGGTTGTTTAGCCTGGAGAAAAGGAGGCTGAAGGGAGACCTTATCACTCTCTGTAACCACCTGAAAAGATGTTGAAACTAAGTGGGTGTTGGTCAAAAAAGACCAATAAGAAGTGATAGGATGAGAAGAAATAGACTCAAGTTGCGCCAGCAGAGATTTGGATTGGATATTAGGAAAAATTTCATCACAGAAAGGGTCATCAAACGTTGGAACATGCTGCCCGTGGAAGTGGTTGAGTCACCACCCCTGGAGGTATTCAAAAGATGGGTAGACATGGCGCTTAGGGACATGGATTAGTGGTGGTTTTGGCAGTGTTAGATTAATGGGTGGATAGGACGATCTTAATGGTCCCTTCCGACCTAGACAATTCTATAATTCTATGATCTGAAATAGTCAACAGAAACACGTCATAATTGTTTCTCCTCTGACTGTGCAAGTATATGAGGGCAATTAATTTGCATGTAGATATTTGCATTTGACATTCCGAAAGCTAAGCAGGATGAATTATACTCTTCTGGGCAGTAATTCATCTCATCCAAAATAGTTGCCTGGGAAAGGTGAGATGACTCTCTGAAGACACCTCTTTCTCTACAGATCCCCCATGACAGATACCTTATTGTCATGAGCTGAGAGACAGCATATTTATTTTGAGAGATGGCTTCTATGCATTGAGTGCCAATGTCTATATAATTGTGTAGTTTGATACATTCACCTTGTGTCTGCACATGACCCTCCTGACACAGCTTCACAGTACTTACAAGCTGTCGCAGAAGGAGATGGTCTGAAAGTAACTTTAAATGGCAAGAAGTTGCAGGTAAAGGAAGGAAAAGTAGAACTCCAAGTAATACAAGAAGGAAAAAGTGAGACTGTGGTGCCTGTCTATTGACTGATCAGAATCCCAATGGTTTAAAACTGGAAGAAGAATTCAGATATGGTTTTCCAGGTACTGGTCACAGGAAATTCAGCATCATCAGCAGAGACGGCTTTATGAGTTTTCTGTGAAGTACTTCACTGAAGGGATTTGTTTAACCCAAATAACAGCCTCACCGCAGGGAGCAGTGCAGAAGCTAAAAACAAAATATTCAAAGCATGCAACGTATTAGAACTTTGATACACCAACAAATCAAGAGGACTAGGTGGCTCATATAAACTGCTTCAGACATAGTATTGGCAGAGCTTTGGATAGAGCACCTGTGACAGTCAAGACCTAAAATATCAACAAAGCATGAGACATGCTGACAGTGGAAAATAAATTATGATGAGAGAATTTTGACTGGAATAGGGCTATGTTAGAACAAAACTTAAAACTGCTCTTGAAAAGCTATGCATTGTCAACGCCGTCAGTGAGTAAAGTGGTCAGGAAACAGGGTAAGTTTCACCTGTCTTAGCTACACAAGTGTCTGTCTGAGGCTACTCTCAGAGGCAGTAGAAAGAAATGGATATTCTCCAGGCATGATTCATCTGACCTATTTAAAATATTTGCTTTAGGATGAGATGAATCAGCTTCTAAATACATATTAATAATGAAGACTTGTTCAAATTAATCATTCATAGAGTGTGAAGAGTATAGGAACATTCCCTTAAGAATCCATGAGTAAGATACTTCTAAATATTAATAACAATTCCGCTGTAGAAGGTGTCTCAGGAAAGTGGTTGGCATTATTAAATTATTCTAAACAATTAAGAGGCCTATATTAGCTTCTGAAAAGAGGCTACTTGCCCAATATTGGAGATCTGTTGGGGAGGAAGAAAGGGAAACTTTCCTTGGGTACAGGAAAGAGAACTGAGAAATGCTGAATCTAAAGGAATACTTCAGGGAAGCAAAACTTACCTGACTAAAATAGTCACAAAAGGGGAAGGAATATTTTCATAAGATTGGGGTTCTGAAGTATTATTCCCTGAACACAAAACCAAAAGAAATATAAGAAAATACTTTTTCCACAATATTCTAAAACAACAGCACTGCAGTTAAGACAAATTGTTCTGGTTTTTTTGCTAAACAGTCTAAATTTAGAGAAGTTACTAATTTTATAAAAATTCATACACATATAAGTACTTTAATTACTAATATTCCGAGAAAATTGAATTTGATAACAAGGACTATAAATCAGAAACTGGGAACTCTCCACAATACAATAGCAACTACAAAAGGAATCCTAACACTGATATTTATCTAATAATATAAGAAAACCACAAAAGTATGCTAATAATAATGCAGAAGAAGAAGAAATATACTCATGATCTCTCTTTGTATTTAAAAAGTCAAGATGGTATAGTCATATCAGATGACGATGATGATGAAGTACCTTCCACTTCCACAGTAACTCTGGAGGTTGTTAAGTGGCAACTACTAAAACTAGATATTTTTAAATCAGTCTTGCATTCAATAATTTTAAAAAAGCTGGCTGGAGAGCTCTCTAGACAATTGACATTGATTTTTCAATAAGTCTTGGAACACTAGGGAAGCTCCAGAGGACTGGAAGAAAGCTAATGGGTCAATACTTCAAAAAGGCAAGCAGGATGAGCCATATAATTATTTGTCCACAACCTAGCTTTGATCCCAAGAACACACTGGGACATTTCATGCACGGCTTAAAGACTAAAGGATTCAAAATAGATAACACAGAAAATGTAAATCAATACTGATTCATTGAAAAGAGAAGTTATCAAATTTCTGCAGTTTTTCATCCGATTACATGACTAATATATGCCATAGCTCTGATGTAATTATTAGATGCACATAAGCATTCTAGTTCACACCACAAGTAATTTTCAAAACAAAGGACTGGAAGGGACTTCCTGTCTTGCTGAAATCATTCATCAACCCATTTTTTCGTATATGACCTCCAGAAACAGAGAAAGAGCCATCTTAAAAGTAACTAAAGTTTTTGCCCTTTTCTCCTAGAACGTCAACCTACAATAACACTAGGTATGCTTAATTTCTTCCCAGAAAGTACTATTTATACCTTCTTTTTTATTTTGATATGAATTTTATCCTGTGGATTTAATAGGTTTTGACTGGGGATTTTTCTTGTTTTGGTTTTGAATTAGTGTTTGTAGGGCATACAAAACTGATATCTTTCCAAAGGTGTTACCTTATTCACCAAGTTTTTCAGTCACGTTTCATCCAGTGAGGTCCCATTTTCACAGACAGCTTTAGTGGCCACTTTCTAATTACCTTCTGTTCATAATTCATCTGCATACCATACATGAGTGACTGGATCTACACGAAAGTAGCGGTATGCATAATGTGTATGGTAGGCATATAAGAGTTACAAATTACCGTTTACATGAACTTGCATACGCACCTTTTAATGTCAATCTATTACTCAACCTTTCAAAGTCATCCAAATCTTTCCATATGCTATTTTAATCTCCTTCATTAATAGCATCTCACATCACCATATAATTAGAATATTTCATCAGCAAACTCTTACTTTTTTTTGAGCCAGTCACTAATATCAGTCACCTCAAAATGATCAAAGACGGATTATTAAGGAACTGCATAAACAAATTCCACCAAGTCTCATTGTCCTCTTCCAGAACAATTTGTTGCTGTTTCTCCTTTAGCCAGTTACACAATTTACAGTTCTACATCTCACTTTCCTCAGCTCTGCTAATTTCCCCACGTGGTGCTAAACTAAAATGTACTAAAACCTAGGTAGATTAGATATACCACAATTCTCTTGACTAAAGAAAGCTATCAAATCACTCCAGTAGAAACTACCTTTGGAAAAACTATTTAAATGTATTTCTCATGTCCCTATATCTTAAATTGCTGTTTTGTTTTTTTTTTTTTTAAATTGGTGTTCTATGATATCTAGGTCAAGTTAATAGTTTTTACTCCTATTCTTCACATAAGTAGAATATTTCTTACATTTCCAGTGAAATAGTATCCACCATGAACTGATATTTTTAATTAAAAACCTTTGTCACGGGGTTGATGACATCATACACAAGTTGATTCTGAGAAAGAGATGATACAGAAATCCTTAATGTTGTTCATTAAACTGTTAGCTTTCAGTTCTAATTCCTCTGAGGTTTGTTGTTTTTTTTTTTTCCCCTGTAAATTTACTCTCATTGTCTGCTTCGCTTTTGCTCCATTCTTACTGAGAACTGCAGCAAAATGTTAATTTTATTCTGGGTCATATCGTAGCTACAATCCCTACCCATATGTCTGCCTTTGTTTTCATCTGTATCAAAGAACTCTTGATATTTTGTTTATTTAAATTTACTTTGTAAAGTTTAACTTGATTTATGTTTGTTACTCACTAATCATTAAGACAATTTTCTTTGATGATCATCAATTTTTCCACTGTTTGTGGGAATTCTGAGTACCCTCAATTTACTGATTATTTTTTTCCTATGAGATTTACAGATCCTTTCTACAAGCTACTTCAGTACAAGTACTTATGTACTCCCCCAGGAAACAACATGAAAATTTTGACAACTGTGAGTGATATAAATTTCAAACCCTCTCTGCTTTCAAGTTCGTCTGACTAAATTGCTTCAATAAATGGTTTTGTTAGCTTTTCAGAGTATTCCTGTTTGATAAAAGCAATAAACAGTTAACTATGATCTTGTTTTTAATTATTTTTTCCAGGAAAGAAAGTCAGAAATATCAGGGCTTTTCCATTATTTGTGAAATATTATGGTGCAGTAAAGTTCCCATATTGGCAGTACTTTCAGCAGTACTGTCTCTATAACTGCTTAAAAGATACTTCGTTCAGAAAACTCCACAGAGCATCCACTTCACATACCATCACAGGGAAAGACATAAAATACTTGCTGACTCTCAGAAGCAAGATATGTATTAAAAAAAATGCTCAAAATTACAACGTCAAGCTGACAAAACAGAAGCTTCACCAATGTCCTAGGTTCCTATGTTTAAAAGCAATTTCTAAGTGAAATTTCTGGAAAATACACTTTTCCATAAAGGAAAGATGAAAAAGAAACAAATAAAAAACATCCTTTGTCAATAAGATTAAGGAAATATTACTCCCTAGGCCGCAAATTTGACAGCCAATTTAATTCCATGAGTAAGGTGCACTATTTGTGTCCCCTTTCCTAACTTATCTCTATCCATGACTACTAGCAATTATTTCAGTGGAAGGTAAACCCACCTCTGTCCTTCCTGGACAGTACAGTTATATATTAGAGGAAAACGTTCATCATGAACCTGTTGGTGATGAAGAAATGCCTTGAAACAGGGACTTACTGTCAATATACTGCAAAGAAATAGAGGCAATACATATAAATCATGTTACCATTACCATTACTGAGTTCTATTTTCAAATCAAACTCTTTGCTAAAGAAGTTAAAACAATACAAAATCTAAATGCATGTTGTATTATTAATGGGGAATTATCATTAAGTAGTTCTGGTTTCAGAAAATTTCACTCACAAAGTACATTTTTTATTCTTAAACTATGTAAGGAATGACATGGGAAAAAAATACTTTTACCTGAAGTATTGGAATTCTTGGTAAACTTAGTTCTACCAAAGAGTCTGTCTTTTCATGAAGACAAATATCAGGTTATATCCTAAAAACATACTTGAAAGTATAGTGTACTCATCTCTTTCTTACTACTTTGACCTGAAAAAGTTGGTTATTGTGGTGATTAATTTGCTAAAGATAAGACCCTGCTTCAATGTTGTGGTGAGAAAGACTAAGCAAAACTTAAATGAACAAAGAAATATGGACTTTGAATTACCTCGGCAGTTAACACTAGTAACACTGCTTGATTTCCAGCAATTCACCCTTACCTGCATTCCACTATTCACACTACTGTAATGCAGTATCCATCATTGTTCACTGAAAAAAAAGAGTAGCTGAAATACCTAAATTATTGGAAGGGGTTCAACATGGAATCAGGAAAATGATCAAGGGAAAAGAATTTCGACGTTGTAGTGGAAATTCAATCTATTTACTTAATTAAGAGATTAAGAAGTGATTTAAACATTGTATAAACTGCCTATGTGGTGAGTAGAATTGTTAGATTTTCAGGTTAACAATGGAAATTATTATGAATACAAGCAAGATAATGTAGGCTGTAGATATAAAACATACAAAGTATTCCATGTGCAACTCATATATGTACGCTTTGACACTGTAGTAAACGTACAGTTTATAACATTTCATTAAGTATAAAACATTTTGAGCCTGACAACTGGAAATTAATGCCAACAGAACTTAATTTAATAAGGTAACTGATTATTGAAATAATTTTTGTAGCCTAATAGAATTCTTCTGTCTCTAATGATGTATTTTATTTTTTTTTTAATCAAGTTAGGATTTTTTGGGGATGGTGTTTAGGAATGACACTCCTAAAGCCCTCTTCCAGAGTTACATTTATCTCAGTGAGCAACTTTGATCATTATGGGTTGAGATGGGCAAAATAACCTTTCGCAATAGAATTACGCCAAGCACAGCTGATTGCTTGTGCTTGGTCCAAGCTACATAATGCTTCTACCATTCAGGGAAACTTGCAGGTGAATTACTGAGGATGAAAATCAAATAATTCTAGCATTGATCTGTTTGTAATCTTGCTGGGGATTTGCAACCCTCTGATCTTGTATTATTGATGGTATTTGAATCTGATTACCAGCTGATATTTACAGCATATCACTGGTTCTTTTTTATTCATGAGCATACAGGAGTTGGTTTTTTGATTAGTTTTTTGTTTGTTTGTTGTTTGGTAGGTTTTTTGGTATGTGGGTAAAAGTACTGTGAAGAAAGACTAAGAGTACTGTGGAAGAAAGAGTAGCACTTCCACTTGTCTTGCAAAACACTGATCCATTAATAGATTTTATATTTGCCACAGCATCTACTTCTCAATTTAAGTTGCAGCCTCACTCTGGACAGAAAACTCTTAAGAACAAATCTACTTGAGAACAATAGAATATATCATGCCACCAACTGACAAGCTTAAATTTTGTATACACGGTTGGCTTCACTCTTATGGTGTCTTACTGGAAATCACTGATCTCTGTTAAAGGCCACCACTGTGCTGTCTTGTATTTTTTCTAATGGTTTGGTAATAAATATTATTATTGTTGTTGCTAATATTATCATTTTAAGGGGAGATTTTTTATTTTTTTTCACGATGACTTCTTGGGTAATTAAGTGGGCAATGTTCTGTTTCCATGGACAGTAAGTAAACCGATTTCACAATCATATATCTTGTATATGAGAGCTACTTTATATATATTTGGCCAGACCAAACATCCTAGGATAGTCATTCTCATAAGCACAGAGTCCCTTCTATAGTGACTGAAGTGGAGTACAGAAATACAGAAACTAATTAAGCATCTTGGTTAGTCCAGGTCTGCAACCTGCAACCAAAAGACTAAGTCTATTCCATTTTGAAAAGCAATGCTGAAGACCAAAGGGACAGGAAGACAGCATTTTCAATCTACTGGTAAGCAAGGGTAAGACTAAATCAACATTTTAAGACCTCCATTCACATGTTTGTGGGGACAGAACATGCCTAAAATCCCCCACAGTCAAGGAAGCCAGTGGAGACTAAGGAAAAATTGGAATGTCATAAAACAGAGAGAACAGATTAAGTTGCTTACCCACAGGTACCTAATCCCATCTGAAACATCTTAGTTTAGTTGTATGTATATCTGCACAGGGACAGCAGATATGACACAGGACTTACAGGACAACGGCAACCTCTGCAGCCTCTTGAAGTGGGCGCTGAAAGCCAGATGGGATTTTCCACAGTGCCTCAGCTACATTAGAAATCTTTTGTCAGGTGAATGCGCCAGTAGAGTTCAGACATGCAAATAGTTCCCCATGGCCCAGTGACTGAAACCATGGCCTTAAATCAGTTGCCCCCAGATAGCCATCTACTGCCATCTGAGCTCTCCTACGATATCTAAAATACGTACATGGTACTGTTAGCTAAGACACGGGGCCAGTGGGAGGCCTGTAAAATGCCGAAGCATTAGCTAGAGGCTTAGTCAGACAGATATCCTTGAAGATCTCATACGATAGTGATCATTTGAGTCCAACCTAGAAAGTGAGTCATAGATAGCTGAATTGAACTGAAGGTCTCTGCAGGAGCATGCAGATACCTACATACAACACCTAAGCTTAGATATCTTCAGACTGATCTAGACCAGACATCCACTATCGATTACATTTTATTATCGTATATTGCTTGTAAAACAGCAGCATGAATACAGCATATAAAGAACCATAAGACCTGAGAGTTCCCTAACAGCAGGATCCAACTTCACTTATCCTTACAGGGGATTGCTTTCTTTACGTCCCATAAAAACCAGATACTTGCATATGTGAATTTCATATAGAAAGTAGTTAGCAGAGTCTTTTAGGAATATCAAAAGCCCAGATCAATCTCTGAGATTTTGCAAGTCTTTACAATTAAAGAACTGGAGTCTCAAATGTAACAATTCTTTGTTGATAGTAGTTTGACTCACTGTAGTAATCGCTTTAAACTAACCACATGATTTATTTATCCTTAGAAAAATCTGAATAACAACTGATTAATCTTGATCAGTTTTGTTAATTGATTAGAAAAAAAATTGTGGATCTTGGTCGTGACACACAACAAAATGATTTAAAATAAAATGATTTGTTGAACAACTAACCACAGGAGGAGAAGCATCACAGAAGTAATTTATCTGAATTTATGTAGAAAACAAAATAGTTTGAGAATTTCTTCCTTAGGGAAACAGATTGAGAATAGAAGTTACAAGAAAAAGGAAGATACATTTTGCCTTCTGAACGTGTAAGAGAATTGTAGCAAGTGTTCAAGGCAGAAGACATTAGAAAAGGTAAATTGTATATTCTGGAAATAGTATTGAATGATTTTGTTAAAGGTATTAGACTGTGTTTTATTATTGGATACTACAGTATACAATACAGTATCCAGTACAATTCATAAATTTTCATAGAAGTTTTTTTTATTGTATTTGATCTCTATAAATAAGAAGCAAAACACTGCTGTTTGTGAAGACAGCCTAGCAAAAGGATTTCAAGTATTTCTATTATTTACAGATATTTCTATTTATCTATTATTTTTTCTAATAATAGAAATAATTTTCTATACTTCTACTCTGTTATTCTACTATTTTTTATTCTATTCTTTATTGTATTTCTATTTCAATTATTTATATGTAATAATAGAAATAATAATACAATAATAAGATAATAACAATAATACATAATATAATATTGACTATCAGCCATCTGTAAGGTGAAAAGAATGAAGAAATAGGAAGAACAAATACCCAAGTCTGAAAAGAAGAATATTCCAAGTGGTTTTGTACTGCAGGGCACTTTGCAGTAATAATGTTTCCTCTAACATCCTGTTTCTCATTAAACATATTAAGAGTGATTCATTAAAAGAAAATCTTGAAATATCTGCTGTATGAGGAATGCTCAGTTTTTAAACTTGGTGTAGAATTAAAAGTTTCTAATGAGAAATTGCATTATAAATATTAAAATGGTGGAATGTTTAAATGTTTAGAATATGCATGTATCTAAAATAAAGTGTAAACTGCTATGTTTTAAAACAACATGAAACCTCCCCATCTAAAAAAATTTAACTTCAAATAATTTTCAAACCAAATTTTTTTAAACTAGCTCTAATCTTAGTCCTATAATATGAAATAAACCATGCCTAGGCTGCGAGAGTTGAGATAAGAACTTTTCAGTTTCCAGTGATCTTTATAATTGAAAATATTTTCCCTGTCTTAATTGATCTTCAGGCAGTTGAGAGCATTCAATGTTTACAGAATTTTGTTTGCAAAATACTCTGCGCTAGTATCTGTTTGGACATCTTACAAAACAACCTCCTTTTATGACATGGAAATAGAATTGCAAAACACATAAATTCAGGACACTATGGCAATCACTATTTATAAAATATCTATAAAATATCTTGAGAATATATCAAAGAAAATTACTGGTTTGATGTGAACCTATGTCCTTTAAAAATGTTTAAAAACTTTTTAAAGATCTTTAAAAATTCAGAAAATGTACACAAGATAACATTATCATCATATTTAAGCTCTGGTTGCATCTCTTTATTTGAAGGTTAGTCTGCAAAAAGGTGTCATTGGAAGCACTTAAGATACTGAATAGGATTTAATGAACTATAACTCACAGATGCAGGTACATCCCCAGACATACCGTAGTCAGTAATCCTATTAGTCCTTTATTTTGTATAACTTCATTCTAACTAACTCATGAGAACAAAAAATGTCAAAAAATTGTCATTGACTCAAAGCATTTGCAGGGTAAGAAATAGCAGGTAGGGAAAGGTGAGACAATAAATGGGGATAATGTGATCATGAAGCTCAATATTGGGCTGCTAACTTTAGCAAACCTAGCTAACTAGCAAACCTAGTAGTGAGGTCAGGTCTATACTACGCAAGTGATGACTCTGTGCTGCAGACAGTAAATGTCCCCTCCCCTTGATTAATTTTACAGTCATAAGTTTTGCACATGCCCACACCTCTTAGGAATAGAAGTCGAGTTTGTAAGATTTGCAATCAGATACTTTAGAATATCTTGTCTTACAAAGGATTTCTTTATGGGGTGAGGATAGCAGCATCTGCCCATCAACAATCAGCTGCTGTTCTGAAGGAGTATTTTTAATCAGCTGGGAAAATTAGGACATCTGCAAGACCTAGAACTCCTGGATGGTTCTTAGGCTGTACTGGTACTGTCACTTGCAATTTGCATATTCATAGTAGAGAAGCATTTACTGCTTTGTGCAAGCTACTCATTACTAGAAAAAGGCTTCTAAATTGCTGTGAGCATGTTTGGGAAAGCAGCCATATTGAACGGCGGAGAGGACGGGGGGGAATCTTTACTGATGATGTTAAAACATGACAAGAAATTATGCACCTGGAAGTGGAGCATGTGTCTTTCAGAATCCCAGCTTGTAGACACTGACTTTTATCTTTATTTTATGCTGATAAAAAAGGTAATTAGTTATATAAATGGACACAGAACTGTAATTCATTTATTACTATTTTTTCCTGTATTCTGCATTCTTTGTTTCTCTCGACTTAATTTCTTGAAATACAGAGCAGTGGACACATGTAAAGCTTTCATCAATGAAGGAAAATAGTTTGTATCTTGAAAATAAGCATTGTTAAATGATAGAGGAAAACCTGCAACTCCTTGAATGGAGTTTCTGCAGAAGTTTGGTAACTAACTCACCTCAGCAACTTCACAAATTTCAGTCTGTTTAGAGCCTTTTCCAGGGCCAGGAACAAGATTAAGCTGACATTTTAATTGACTTTAAAAACAATATTGAGCATTTTACTCATAAAAGCTGGCTTCAAGTATTAAGCATGTTTCACACACAACTGTCAACCTGTTCTGAGACTCAGTGCATTGCCACTTATCAATTTTAATCATCAAGTTATTAAGAAAACTTGGGGGAACATGCAGAAGATGGTGTGGGGGGGAGAAATAAGGATCATATCTTTTGTGTTGTATCAGTTTTCACAGGGTGATGTGAAACAATATTGCAGGATGGAGTAGGAAATACAGGGAGAGAATTATTCACAAGGAGGTGGGGGTAAATGAAGAAAAGAGAAAAAAAAAAAGATTCCACATGCATATCTCTTAATGGACACAGGAATTCAAGATTCCTTACCTCCTGAGGAAACAACTGGACAGTTCAAGAGTACTCCTTTATCCCCAGTTGATAATTAGCAACAATAGCAAACATTATTGTTGGGGTTTTTTTGTTGTTTTGTTGTTTTGGTTTTTTTTTCTGGCATAAAGGTATGAATGCTTCTTCACTGGCAGCTATTCTTGAAACTTTATATATGACAAGCCAGTATAGTAGATGTAATTAACTACCCTTACTTCATGTGTGATAAATTCAATGAAAACCCCAGTCACAGGAATGCTGTAATACAGACTTCTGGAAGACTCTGAAAGGTCTTTCAGTCAACAGATCTGGAGATGCGTTGAAATTAAGCACAAAGGAGAGTGTTTTGCTTTAGATCCTACATGTGCACTTGTTGCATACTATTCTGTGCAAACACCCATGAGAAATGACTGGGAATACATAGGGAGAACTGGAATCAACACAGGAGTGGATTTGTATCTCAGAGCATTACTAGGTGAGAGGACTGGTGCTGGAGTGAAAATGGTTGAGAAGCTATTGGGTATGAAATACAGCAATGAAAGAGAGGCAGAGAGCATTAAAATACATTTACAAATGTATTTGTAAATATTACCATGTTACTGGCACATATTCTACTGAGGTTTTTCATTGCTGAATCGTTACTTTGAAATTCTTCCTTATGTATTTATCTATTTACTTAGTAAGTCACAAATCACTCCATAACTTTGGCAAAAAGAAGAGTCCCGGAAGCCTACTAGGTTATTAACTCTGTGATTGAAGTAACTTAATAAAGGTAATATATAGTTTATAGAACTCGATTTGGATCCTGCAACAACATTAGTCTCATGAACTTGTGTGCTTTGGTGAATTGACTCCTCTGCAAGAATAAAATAGTCCTCAGGAAATAAGATTAAAAATAAGTCACTTACCTCAGATGATACAAAAGCATTAGGATATTGTTTTTCCATAGAGCAAGAAAAACTCATGATGCCAAAAATCCACAAAAAAAGTCCTTGTCATTGTTATTAGACTGTCTGTTGACTTGAAATTTTCCTTAAACAAAGGGAAAACATGAAAAAAATCTAATACGATCGTCTTGATTTTTAGCATAATATCCAGTATAAACTATGACTAAAATTTAATTTCCACTTTTTATCAAAAAGATCAGAAGAAACTATAACCAAAATGAAATTCTATTTCACTTTTCCCACCTGAATATCTGATAAATTCAACCTAAAGTAAAATGTGATTATATCAAAAAGTCATTTTTTTAGTGAACAGTTTACATAACATACCGCTTTCCTCTTCTCATTGCATAAGACAGAAGAAATACAGTTTCATTTTGAAATAAGCTTTTTCTTGAAAAATTGTTTTTGTTTTTTTTTTTTTTTGAATTCTAATATAACATTTGTAAGTGTTATGACTAGAGATGGTCTAAATCTCAGATATTAGAATCCAGTTATATAATTCTTTAAAGGAGTTAACAAGCAGTTAACAACAACAAAAAAAAGCTGAGAGTAAATTTGATAGAAATGCTTATGGGATCCTTAGCATTCAAATCTAAGGTTTTATGCTGTAGTTCATAGGTTACCTGCAAGATTCAAAGTGATCTGTAGTATAACAGTTCATACACACTGGGTTTTATTTCCAACAGCTACAAGTTTACTACTTTTGGGCTTCCTACTTTGTTGTGTGGTCTCTCCTGAAGAGTCTTGAAACTGTTACTTCCACTAGTACTCAAATTAGTCTTGCACATGAGGAACAAGGCTCGAGAAGGCTAATGCTGTTAAGCATAACTGGGATTAAGGTGAATTTCAAGTATCTGTTTCCAAAACTGCAACCTTCAAAACCCCTGCTCTGTTGTGTCTTATCTACGGACATGTATTTAATATTCTGTATTTTAATTTAAGACTATATATCCCCAGCCCTTAGCGGTACCACAGATGGGTCTATTTCTATCTTTCTGCATTGAAGATAACCCACTGCAAGACTGCACTTTCATTAGATCTCAGAAATACTTATATGTGAGCACTAAATTGGCTGTAGGGATAAAAATTTCTATATATTGTAGTATATTAAACTGAAACAGATGATTTCAATTAGAAATGAGACTTGAAGTCAAATGTAGGACAGTAACAGAGATCTGTCTTGCTTTAAAAAGTTAAACACCAAAGCATTAGAACTAAAGTGTACAAACCAAATGAAGTTCTATGTGGAATTTGAAATAAGGAACGACCAAAAATAAGCAAAAGTGGCTCATAATTACAATACCGTATATCCCACAAGAGAGAAAAGAAAAAGAAAAAGAAAAAAAAAAAAGAAATAGCAAAGCTGCAGAAATATCATAAATGGATTTTTAAAAACTTATTTCATTTAAATCCAATTATCCAGGACACGATTTTAAATCCTTTTAACAATGCTTTTTGTTTTTACAAATCAGAGCACCGCAATGTCTCTCTTCCCTGAAAATATTAATTGATGATGATGATACTAATGGAAATTTAATAAAGTATTGTAAAGAATGGCCTATCAGAAGTGTCTGTTCACACTCACAGCATCACTCTTGTACTGGTGAGCATGAGAATGGGAGGCAGTCTGTGGCAAAGGATTTTTGTAAAAGTTAAGAATTTAAGAGAAAGTGGTCAATGTTTTGCAAAATTGTCCTATTTCAGATTAGATTTCAGCTTCAGTAAACACCTAAAAGTGAAAGGCTTCTCTAAATTAAATTAATTTCAATATTTGCTATTGTTTGTAAATCTCAGCTTTAAATAACTTGTGCTCAGAAGGAAAGTAGAGAATAGCAGATGACTGTGACAATTAGAAAACATCTGCTATTAAATAAAAGTTTTGAAGCCTGATTACTGCTTAAGTGTGGCCAGCTGAGAATATTGTGACTTGTTTCTGTTTATGGTTAATCTTACATACTAGCCCAGTTAAATCCTTTACTTAAAGCTTCTAAGTTACTAGTACTAGATGATTACTTTAAACTTCCTAGGAATCTACCCTGTCACTTTAACATCAAGGTCTCTGTTTATAATTCCTACTAGAACAAGCTCTTTACAAACAAGGATAATCCTTTACTTGATGTTTACTTACTTAGTTCCCTTTTTTTCTTGAGCTTTTACACAGTAGATTTTGCCGTAAATAAGTATTTTTGGCAAGACAGACATATGTAGTAACAGGATTTCTTAATATATGTTGTTTTCCTTTGCTCATCCATTAAATGCTAAAACAGATGTTATTATTTTGCAATCATAACGAAGACTAAGGCACTGAAATAATCTGCATTAAGATTGTTATGATTTTTAAATTTTTGCATATCTTTTTGTACAACAAAACTTTCAGCTTTTAAATTTACCTGTGCCCTGCCTTACTGCAAGTCTAGGAAATTATATAGTCTCACTTTCAAATTAAAGCAAGATCTGGAGAACGAGAAAAGAATAGTGAAAATTATATCTTTAAATCATTTTTCCCAGAGCCATTCCTAAAATAAATCAGCTTGTGTATCAACTGTTAATTTTGATTGCATTTAATTTTATCATCTGGTAACAATCTGTGAATGTGTTTATGTTTTACATTTCTGAGAGAGTGCTGACTTGGTTCTCTCAGAGTACCTGATTTTCATGCAAAGTCAATGGAAAGAAGTGCCTTTGGAAGGTTCTGTAGGAATATGATCTTCACTAAGCTAAAACATTTATGTAGACTCCAGAGGAAAATTTTCAAAGGCAGCTGTCTCTTTATGTCTATGGAAATGGCAAGATGGTGATGCAGGGAGACAGGATTATGAGGCGACCTAAGAGGTATATACAAGCAAGGAGACAAAGCCAAGTGAGCCAGAGACTGTCCAGTCCCCAAAATGCTTCTCCATATGCCACCCCATTTACAAGTTCTGCTATAACATTTGCCAGACAAGATATAACAAGTATGAGATCTGGGTGACTAATATCAGTTACCCAAAGTAATGATCATCCCCCAAAGACAGATGGGGTCTCCTTTTTTCAATGATTGGATTATAAAATTACTTTCAGGCACATTCTTACTACAATATCTTACCCTGTTCTTCATGGAACAATCTAACTATATATAAAATTAGAGTCAACTCAAGCAAAACAGATAATACATATATTATGTATATATTACGTGTATGTATTATAAAATATATATATATTTTAATACATATATAACATGGTGTTAGAAGTAAACCTGCAATCTTTTTAAGTATCAAAAACTATAAACCCAAGGCAGAGATTTATCCCAGTAATTCCATAATGAATTTGCCTTTAGATATTTATTTAATGCAAAAAGAAAATCAGAAACTGAATGTTATTGAATATTATCATTGTTGTATGAGATTAAAGAAAGCTAAGTGTAAGGTCCTGCACTTTGGACATAACCCTGTGCAATGCTATAGGCTTGGGGAAGAGTGACAGGAATGATGCCTGCTGGGTAAGGACCTGGGGGTGTTGGTTGACAGCTGGCTGAATATGAGCCAGCAGTGTGCCCAGGTGGCCAAGAAGGCTGATAGCATCCTAGCTTGTATCAGAAAGGCCAGCAGGACTAGGGAAGAGATCATCCTGCTGTACTCAGCACTTGTGAGGCCGGCCCTCAAATACTGTGTTCAGTTTTGGGCCCCTCACTACCAGAAAGACATAGAAGTTCTGAAGTGTGCCCAGAGAAGGGCAACAAAGCTGTTGAGGGGTCTAGAGCACAAGTCTCATGAGGAACAGCTGAGGGAACTGGGATTGTTTAGCCTGGAGAAAAGGAGGCTGAGGGGAGATCTTACCACTCTGCAACTACCTGAAAGGAAGTTGACGGTCTCTTCTCTGAAGTAGCAAGTGATAGGACAAAAGGGAAGGGCCTCAAGTTGCTCCAGAGGAGGTTTAGATTGGATATTAGGAAAAATTTCTTCACTGAAAGGGTTATAAAGTATTGGAACATGCTGCCCAGGGAAGTGGTTGAGTCACCATCCCTGGAGGTATTTAAAAGATGTATAGATGTAGTGCTGAGGGACATGGTTTAGTGGTGGACTTGGTAATATTAGGTTAATGGTTGGACTCGGTGCTCTTAAGGGTCTTTTCCAACCTAAATGATTCTATGATTCTATTAAATCTCTTTCACAACACAAATGTTCTCTTCATGATAATTTTCAATATTTTTGGTGTAGTTATACTTCTGGTTTTGTGCTACCTGCATGCCTTGAAATAAATATAAGTAAAATTTCGATGATGCAGGATATCATACTTCCCTGTACTAGCTGAAGGAACAGGTATCTCATACGTACATGATAGCTATTAGTATCTCACTAAACGTGGATAGTAGAATGTGATGATCTCTACACCCTAGACCCTCACAGGTTGCTTCTAACCCTGCCAAAAGATTTCTGACGCATTTTCTGTTAGCAACCTGAGAAAAATAGGTCGTGGTTTCCTGGACTCTGCCCACAATTTTCTTCTTCATGGACATCAAGAGCTGATTTCTTTATTCCTCTCATTTTCATTACAGAATTGACTTAGAAATATTTGGGTTCTTCAATTTTAAGCACATCCAGTGAAGTCTCTGAGTTACAATCATAACTATCCGTTGTATATTTCCTATATGATTTTGATTTCAATAAGTGCCTTTATAAAGTCAAGGTTCTACTTCACCATAAATTGCAACGCAGAACAATGGATAAGAATGTTTTTCTCTCTATATAATCAAATTAGCACTGAAATTAATAGACTGCAGATTCTTCATTATTCTTATTAGATGAAGTTGCTTTTTCTTTGGTTTTGCTTTTTTTACTTTCAAGGAAAAAAGCTAAGCTTCTTGTTAAAATTTTAACATTTTTTAAAATTTATTTTGCTTCTTTTTTAATAAAAAAATAATGAAGTGTTGTGAAAAAATCTAGGGCAACAATAACTGCTTAGTGCAGCATTTAGAATAGAAAACTGTCAAAACAAAACACAAGAGAACAGAATTGTGATTTGACAAAAAGATATTGAAGGATGTGGTAACTAGTGTAAAGCACTTTCACAAGTTCTCTAATCTTTCTTGCCTTGCTTGCTGATTAAAAAGACATGGACAATACCACTGGGCTTCATCTTGTACTTTAAATGGTATTAAAAGAAGATCTGCAGAACAAAAACTCATTTACTTTTACCAAGACATGGAGACTGTAGGGGAAAACCTGACATCACTTAATATATTTACTTTACTGAACACTAGTTGTTAGAATATGTACTTTAGGATTTGAACATAGGGCTTTCTCTTCTGCTGCCTCCTCACTTCCCTGATAACTTTTCACAGAAAGAAATAGTTGTGGGACATAGGTAATCAGAATGAGTTTTGAAAACAAAGACAGATTGTAAGTCACTTGTGTCACTTTAAGAGGCTGGCTTGCTATTTCATAAAATCTACATAAACCAAAGGATTTTTATATCCCCTATTCCCTTCCACTGTGTTATCATCTTATAAAGTGATTTGGGGAATCACATATTTACATCTTTCTTGCCTTTTTCTGCATTACACTGGACTCAATATCTTTTTTTTTCCACACTCCTATATATATTTGGAGTTGGCATTCTAAAGAATAAAAGGTTGGAATCTGAGCCAGCAGAAAGACATTTATGATGTATCTCAAAAGAAAAATAATCATGTTTGGAAACAGGGAAGGATAGTTGATTATTTCTTTGTTTTCATGAGTTTTTCCTGAGTAAATAGTAAAAAATGGTGTCCAGGATGGCATCCCTGGCACAAAAAGATCTTGGTTGCTTGACATTCAAAGTAGAAACTGAACCACTCTGTCCTATAGTGTCTGAGCAGCCTTTCTCATCAAAGCATTCAAAGCTAGTTATTTGATAAGAAGGTAAGACTTCACTAATAGCCTGGATGGTATGGAACTTTGGGAAACAGTATAAAATAGCTGATACACAGGAATTTTCTCCCTTCTGCATCTCTTGGGATGCAGATGAAATCCCATCACCTGTATGAGTTCTCAAAAGGCATGTTCCAGGATAAATACAGTGTATTCAATTAATTTTTATGTTTTAGGAAGGAATTGTGGCAGCTATTACACATAAAAACATGTAGATAGATGAAAAAGCACAGACGACAATTCTGTAAAATCAAAAAGAATGAATCACCTTTCGACTATTGTAGAACTTCTAAGTCATCGTAAAGCCAATTTCTGCTTTCTTTCAAATGAGTGTCTCATATTACTAGACCTAAGAATCAGGGCCAATGAGGCTTTACACGAGCAAATTCAGAACACTCAGTAGTTCAGACAATACTGAATAATTTGCTGTCAGTCTATAGGCTGCGACTACAATGCATAATACATCTGAGTAATTTAGAATGATGAATATATTTTTCAAAATCATTGTCTGTTTTCAAATGAGCCATTGACAGAAAAAGGCCCATATCTTACTACTATAGCTGAGAATAATTCAATCAGCTTTCACAATAATGTCAGTTCCCTGATTCTGCAGTTTTAGAAAAAGAACCATTCCTCTTAAATCTTCTATCAATACATACTCATGCAAAGTATTGATCCTTCTGGTTGAACAGCAACCCGCAGGGTTAAAGTAATTTCACTGAGTGTAGGGCTAAGGATAGAGAAAGCTGCTGAAAAGTATCTGCAACTTACGCTACAGAGCAAAAATTTAAAGTCGCTACAGCTCTAAACACGCAGTAGGATTTGAAGAAGTGGGACAAAGCCAGTCTGCTTAACGTGTGGAATAGAATCATAGAATTGTCTAGATTGGAACGGACCACTAAGATCATCCGGTCCAGTCATTAACCTAACACTGCCAAAAACACCACTAAACCATGTCACTAAGCACTGTGTCAACCCATCTTTTAAATACCTCTGGGGATGGTGATTCCTGCACTTGGGTCACCACAATCCCATGCAGCACTACAAGCTTGGGGAAGTGTGGCTAGAGAGCTGCCTGGCAGAAAAGGACCAGGGGGTGTCGGTTGACTGCCAGCTGAATATAAGCCAGCAGTGTACCAAGGCGGCCAGGAAGGCCAACAGCAACCTGGTCTGTACCAGGAACAGTGTGATGGGTAGCACTAAGGAAGTGATTGTCCCCTTGTACTCGGCACTGGTGAGGCCCCACCTTGGCTACTGTGTCCAGTTTTGGGCCCCTCACCACAAAAAAGACATTGATGTGCTGTAGCAGGTCCAGAGAAGGGCAACAAAGCTGGTGAGGGGTCTGGAGGACAAGTCTCATGAGAAGTGACCAAGGGAGCTGGGGTTGTTTAGCCTGGAGAAAAGGAGTCTGAAGGGAGAACTTATTGCTCTCTACAGCTACCTGAAAGGAGGTTGTAGAGAGGTGGGGGTTGGTCTCTTCTCCCAAGTAACAAGCAATAGGACAAGAGGAAACGGCCTTAAGGTGTGTCAGGGGAGGTTTAGATTAGATATTAGGAAAAAATTTTACACTGAAAGGGTTATTAAGCATTGGAACAGGCTGCCCAGGGAAGTGGTTGAGTCATCATCCCTGAAGATATTCAAAGGACAGTTAAATGTAGGGCCTAGACATATGGTTTAGTGATGGTTTTTGTTAGTGTTAGGTTGCTGGTTGGACTAAATGATCTGAAAGGTCCCTTCCAACCTAGGCAATTCTAAGATTATATGATTCTAAATAATAATTTTCAGTTTACACCAGATCTAATAGAATTAGGTGTGCAAGTACTGTACACCAAGTCTTATTATGATCTTGTGATTAAAAACATGATTAAAAAAAAGTTGTGGTGAAAATGAATACATTTGTATAGTCTAGTGGGAAGTGTCCCTACCCATGGCACAGGCATTGAAACTAGATGATCTTTAAGGTCCTTTCCAAGCTAAACCATTTTATGATTCTATGATTCTGTGATGTCAAGTTCTTTCATTTCCTTATAGTAAAGTATATATCCCTGAAAAATGTATACAATTAAGACTTGTTTCTCTTCTCAGTTTTGTTAAACTAATCCTTGTTTCTTTTATTGTTTTAATTAAGCTTATAAGAGGTGATGAAGGAATAATGTCATCTGAGTTGATGTGGTAGATTAGTTGGCATCTTCATGATCCCTAATCTGCCCTCCAGAGAACTTTATTATACCTATTATTGTCTATGGAAACAAACACAAAATATTCAGTCTGAGTTTTACAACAAATATTTCCCAAACATTTAGTTAGTCTTAGCTAAGTTTGAGATACAGAAGTGTCAGATATTTTTCTAGCATTGGACTTATTCTATTGTGGTAAAATTCCAATATTTTCATCTTTTTTAAAAATTGAATTTGGAATGTTGTTAACTTTTAATGGATGCTATCCTCTTCCTTCATTTTCCCTTTAGCCTACATGGTAAAGCAATATTTTATAAAACATATTTCCAGAATATTCCACAAAACTCAGGTAAAAATGCAGAGAGAATTTTTCCTTTCTATTTCTGTCTTAAGTACAAATGGTATAATAGAAATTAAAAGCCTGCCTATGTGTGTTTTTATAGATATTTATAAATTATGTATATACTTTTTTCAGATAGACATGCATTTTGTAGGTATGTATACATATACACATATCTAATCGTATATACAAATAAAAATAGAATTATACAGAAATAAATTTTATGCAGGGCAACACCACACATACGCATGTTCCTTCATACACATCTGTGCATGGAGTCTGACATATAACTTCTCTCCTTATACGGTTACCAGTTTTTAATAGGAATAGGATTAGAAATTAATTTTCCCGGAGGGAAATTAATATCAATGAAAATACCAGAAAGTTACCAAAATTATACTTTTCCTACAAATACTGGTCTTTCTTTCAACAGGCTACTGATTGGAATGAGTACATGTAGACTAACTTTTTAAAATTAAATTGTTTAGAGACAATGTTAACAAAAGTTATAATCTAGTGAAGGTGTCTTAATTCTGCAATTTTATGTTTACCTGTGCCTGTAAAGTTAGTACCATTCAGAAATGCTTATACTTTATTGCCTATGGAAATCTAACTTTTTTGAAGCTCATAGGAGCTTCAAAATAGGAGTTTGTATTTTGTCACAAATACTGACCACCAAAGGATTGCTCTGTAAAGGGGGTTACATTGCATCTATAATGATGGAGCTATTGGTAACCTTCATCTTGTTCAGCTGTCCCTTAACATCAACAAGACTGAGAGGTCTGCTTCATTCACTGTTCGGTTCATGTTGATCAATATCAAATAAAATAAGTCTTTCATAATAATTGGCTCTAACTTACTTAAAGTGAGCACTCTGTGAAATACATTTTCCTTCATTCACATTTAGAGTAGAAATTATCTTAGCTGTTAGAATGTATTTACCTGAAAAAAGGAAGATGCATAGTTAAAATTCTTATCCAAACATGCACATGTCTATTGGTATAAGGTATTGCCTTCTGTAATGTAAATTAGAGCAGCTCTTCAGTGGTTGGGTTTTTTTATCCACTGGGGACGGTGAAATCAAGAAAATCAACACATTACTTTCCTAAAGTTTTCTCTTCTTCACCCTTGGACAGAATGGGAACCATATATATGTTTTCTTCTTCTTTCTTTGCAATAAGGTTGGTAATATTTTTTGCATTCTATAAATATAAAAATTCTGAGCATAAAATTTGCCTTATATTTTATGCTTATGTATAGCTCTTCTAATTATTTATGTTTAACCATGCAGGTATTAAACATTTCCTATAACCAATAGCTGGCAGAAGATATTTCATTCTCCATTCCAATACAAGTTAACCTATAACTTGCAATTGCTCCACCTATGCTTATGTTTTGTGCTTTATAGACCAAAATGCATATTTGGATGCTGACTGTCATGCTCTGTACCCTAACTTGTCACTGGACTCTCTGCTATTGGTAACTTATTAACCAAATGTACTATAATCAATATGATGCAATGTACCTGAAGCAAGGATTTGAAATGGAAAACAACTTTTTGCTTGGAAACCAGTCCTTACATTTCTCAGCTGAGAAATGTGTAAATTGTCATTTGCTTAAAACCAAAACAAAGCGTTTGATAACCTTACTTACAAGCCAAACAGTTTTAATACTGCAGAATGTTCAATGCCCATATCTGTAGGTGGAAAGGGATGGTGTATGGCACTAACTATCCTCACAAACTTGTGTCAAAAGTTTTTCTGTGTGAGGTGGTATACCTTATAAGTTCTTCTTTCTTTCTAATAATAGTTTCCTTGGCTGTGATTTTAAGAAATCCCTTCTATTAAACTGTTCATTTGACACAGCTTGACATAATATGTCACAGAGGAATATATCAACCTGAAGAACATAAAATGCATTTTGAAAGCTGTTGCTTGAAATCCTGAATTGTATGCCTGTTGTGGCTGTCATTCTCTTTAAGTCTGCTAGTTGAAGACAATTGTCCAACACTTTTAAAGTCTGATTTTGCACTGTATTGTACACCCCTACTAGCATTCACTGCATTCTCCTGTTCTGCTCATTAAAATTACTTTTTTTCCTCAAATGCATGAACCTTTTCACAATATACTTACTGGCAATCTGACCTGGCAGGAAACTTTTTCATTTAAGTGCTTAATGCTCAATCTTTCTATTTTTGCTGGTTTATTGCCAACATTTTTTTTCTGCCTTCCTGTCTTTTTTCTTTTTAAATAATTGAGAAATACTGTAAATGAATAGTGTGCTTTTTAAGTCACTGTCTATCAATATAGGCATGTATCAGAAATTACCTACGTAATTTTTATAAGGAAAATTAGACATGTAGTCAGCCTAAATTTTAGACCTAGCATGGGAAAAAAAATATTTCCCTGCCTTTGCCAGCTGCATTGTTGATGGAATGATTCAATAAAAGTTTATCACTCTGAATTTATTTGAAAAGAAAAGTAATTTGCTACTGCATCCGATATTTTTCTCCTCAAAAAATCTGAACCAGACTTCAATTAAACACAGTTTTTAAGTGAATCAGCCTTTGATAACAAAAACATTCCATAGCGCATGAAATATTTTGCAAAAAACAGCATTTTAATGAAAAGACACATATTTGGTTGCAAAGGCTTTTCTTAATAAAATAATTGGACACATTCCAGTGTTAATGTCACAGCGCATTTTCATAGACATAAACTGGAGTGTAAGATACTTCATAGCATATAAGATACTTTACAGGACGTGCACAGTACCTTGTAAGTCTGTCTTGTTAGAATGAAAAATCAGCTGGAATCATTCAAGTCAAGAATCTCATTAGATGATTTGCTGAAGAGAGAGGTAAAAATACACAATAAAAGAAGGTGACCAAGCTGAAGAGAGGATGTAGAAAAAGCAAGACACCTTTTGGCTCTTGAAACATAGTCAGGAATATGATCCTATTTTTCCTCAGTTGGACAAGTTAATTCTTTCAATTGAAAAATGCATTCTTATCATATATGTTAGTTAGTTATCATATATGTTAGAGACACTACAGAATGCTTTTCTGACTGCTGAAGAAGTTATATTTGTGATCTCTGTCCCTCTCTCTGTACAGACACATCTTCCAAGCATCACGGTTTCTTTCTTTCCTTAAGTACTCTGTATTTAAATACTCTGATCTTAAGTGTTCTGTACTTAAGGCTACCAATCACATTTAGCAACCTTAAATTAGTCCACAAAATTAGTGACACAGAAAGTCTTATCTTTGACAGGTCTTTTTGTGACAGCATTGTACAAGGAGATGGATTGTAAACATTTCTTTGAAGTGCTCCAGCTTTATACTTTATGAGGGTTTCTTATCTGAAATGAAACTATTTCAGCTGTTTTCAGAAAAGAATTAAGACATTTTCAGATCAAATGATGAACATCCTAAGGGACTCAAATACCTAGATCAGACAATTTCAGAACAATGCATCTTTGGAAAATTAAAGAAAATAGTTTTCAAGATCACAGAAAAAAACCCAAACAGTCATTATCTACAAAGGGGAACAAAAGAGAAGACAAATAATGATAAAATAGTAAATATACCCTAATTTCCTGGAAAATTATTGAAACAAATATTTAAAGTACTAGTAAGCATCCAAATGAAAAGCAGGAAATAAGAAAAACATATAATTAACTCTGTTGACTTTATATCTTTATAAACAGAAAATTATAATAAATTATAAAATTATTATTTTTATATATATGTTATAAAAAATTTATATAAATATATGTTATAAAATTATTATTTATAACAGAAAATTATAACAGATAGTATTTACAAACATAAGAGGCTACTTCAAGAGAAGGAGAATAAACAATTTTCGTTGTGGAGAGGTGGATCAGAGAAGAAGTATTGGATTTAAATTGAATAAAAATATACAATAAGGAAAACTTGCAGTCATGAGAATAATACAATACTGGAAAAGACAGGTGAGGGAAATGGCAGAATATGCAGAATAAGGGATAGACAAAAAACAGATGAGATAATGACTGCCAAAATTAAAATGAAATGTATTTGGGAATGCAGGTCGACTAAATATCTCTTTTAGATCCCATGCAGTCCTTTTTTTTTCAAGATTTCCAAAACTGCAATACTACCTGTTGGTGGTATGGATAATGAAGTGTTGATAGTGATACTTGTCTTCTGCCTCAATTCTTAAAGGGACGACTCTCAAGGAGCCTGTTAATTGACTTTCATTACCAGACTAGCATATAACAGCATATGTGGAGCCAGAAATATCAGTAGGAGAGACTCTTTTAATTGCTTAAAGTGTTTTTGACTGAGATGACAAAATAATAAAGACTGAGAAAAATAATTGATAAATAATTGAAATGATTTCTTGTTGAAATCATATCCTGTATTTCTATAGACAGGTCTAAACTGTATAAGAAGATTATATATAAAGTTTTATATGAAAAAGATAATTGTCTAAAATAGCAATGCTGTACTTACTTGTGATTTTCTTTACTGGAAGAAAATCACAGCTAGAGAAATAGAAATAAGAAAGCTACAAAAAGAATTTTGAAAACATTTCTTTCTTACACACTAAGTTGAATAAGCAGCAAATGAGGTCAAAGGGGCCAAATAATTGAAAATGAGGCTACTGCTGTAAGATAAACAAGGTTAAAGTTGGAAAGCACATAGGATATCATTATTATAATATCATTAAGTTTGAAATGCTGATGGGATTCTGTAGAAAGGTCAGCAAACACAAAGATATTGCACTGTAAGAAAAGCTGACTTGGAGGAAATGTGAAACAAGTTGAATAAAAATGGCCAAAATTCAATAATTCATGAAAAATCAAGCGTGAAAAAGGGAGAATCTATTCTTGGTAGGTCACATTAGGGGGAAAAAAAAAAGGAAGAAAAAAGCCATGTAAGCATAAATAAATGCATAAAGTTAAAAGAGCAGCAAAAACAATGTGGTCAAACCAGGAGGTTTAAGTCCCTGTGTGACTGAGAAATGCATAAGACAGAAAAAAAATCATAGCACATTTAAAGGAGTTTTAGAAGCTTTAATAATAGTGAAAAAAATTAGGCAGAGCAAGAAGAAATTACAAAAGTAAACTTCAGGACATATTTAGAAGAAATCTTAAGTATTCTTTAAACCATCAAGAACAAATTGTAGTTTTATTCAAATCACTGTAAATCCAGAATAATATTGTTGAAATCAATATACTTACTTCAGAATTACATCAATAATAGAAGAAAAAAGCTGGTCTTGTCTGTTACGCACAACCAATTACCATTTTAATTAGGGCCAGAGGCATATGAGAACTCACTTTCTATGAGGCTATCACTGATCAACTATCCTCCATAATTGTCATTGCTGATTTTTCTGCATAATGGGAAGAACAGGGACAAATAATAAAAAAAAAATGTAGCAGAATTGTTCATTGATATCCGTTCTTTTTTAAAATTTTTTTTGCTAGTTCTTTATTTCATTCTAATCTGTCTGGGAAAGGAAAAGAGAATAATTTAATCTTTATGGCAGATAACATATATGATGCTGACTTCACACTTCCACTGGAAGTATCCAATATTTATCTCATGGTCTATTTTGTACTAGGTGCATAGATTTTTTTTCCTATCCTGGTATATTTCTAGCACCCATAAATCTAAATCTAGAGATTTATGGCCTTTATATTGTAGAGCTGAGGGTGTGCTAAAATATAAAATCACAGGAGAAAAATAAACAAGACAGTTTCAAAAAATAAATGTTAAAAAACTGAAGTGACAAGCATATGGCTGACTCAGCCCCTCATCCTTCAATGTTGTTAATGTATGGTCAATAAGGACCTGATATGAGAACTGTAGGGATTTTGAGATAAGGCTGCAAAACACAAGAGAAAATAAAAGTTATTTGATTTTTCAAGGCTGTCACAGAAGCTCATGGCACCTAAAAGGAAAAAATTGCTGTTGGTTTCTTAAACTAACTTTTCATCTTACACTTTTTACCCCTGTAATTTTGCTGCTCCCTTGCATCACAGAGGATGAGTGTATCTATTCAACCTGATTGACCCCAAGCCTTTCACTGACAATCTATATCAAAATCTGTAATGAAAATTGCTATATAAAAAAAAGATTTTATGATTATTGCATGTTTCACTATACAAGGGAGTCAAAAAAAGAGAAAATGAAAAGAAAATGGTACAGAAATCTGGCAGTTGATCCATAACATTTGAATGTATATTTTCCTTCAGTAAAAAAAAAATAATAAAATAGAACAGTTGTCACATCAACAGCTAAGAAAATCTGCTGCTGATTATAGACAGTATGGTTTTGTTTTCTGCATTAATATTGCCATTGGTAGGAGAAAAAAGGTTGTGGGTCATGTCCTTTTTCACTATGGTTGATACCTACTGTGCTTTCAGGTATGTAGGTAGCATTAATGTTTATTTAGATGAACACACTCTTATTTGCTATTCCAGATGGTATCAGTTTGCTCGATGACTTCAGCTGTAATAAAAATGTAAGAGCCACTCATCCAGTGTCATCCAGAAGACACTTTGACTGTATGTTTATGTATATAAATGTAGGTGAGCATTGCCTAATTTTTCTGTGATTATTTCTTTTATAGCATCTTTTAATATCAACTCTAGTTGATTCAAAGAGTGTGTATTTGAATATAGTATATTGTATAATAGGAAGACCTCTGTCACAAAGGTAGATTTCTTGTTGGTTATTTTAACGTTTAAAAGACTAGAGAAATGTTGTCCTACTGATAGGAACTGTACAATTATTAGCATTTTTTGACATAAATTATTAACAGAAATTTGGTAGATAGCTATTCTTCAAATGAATAGTTATTTACAAAGAATGTCCAAACTCTTCTTTTCCAAAGATACAAATCACTGAACAAAAGAATATTTGCCTTTCGCTAGCCATTTCATTCAGCAGTCATCCCAGAAAGACTGCTGGGCAGTGCTGTGCTGCCTTGTATTTAGAGCTGGTTCTTCTGCTCCGTCTTTCACAGTGACACAAACCTCCCAAAAAACTACAGCAAGAAGGGGAATATCAGATAACAGCAGAAGAAGGTCAGGTTGAAAACTTTTTTAAATAATTATGAATAAAAATTATTATTTTTAGTCTTAATCTGCATTAAGATGCTTTTTTTTTCTTAATTTCTTTGTCTTTACGTGCTTGTTGATTTCTCTTCTCCACCTTACTTTTTACCTTTACTTTATTTTCTTCTTTTGCCATCTGTTTGCTGTTGTTGCTTCTTTAAAAAGTATTTTATCACCCAGGAAACTCAAGCATTATAATGCCTTAGCTAGCTATAATACAAATTTCAACATATTTTGTGCCAATTGCTCTCTACTTACAGAACACCAATTAACAGAGAAATCTATGTTGCTTGTCTCATTCTTTTAAGGGTAGCCATATTATGACCCTCAGCAAGATGATGATGATTATGAGCATATGGTGAAACAATTTAATATCTTACCTATTTCAAATTCTTCCTTATTACAGCTATTATTAGGTACTGCTGGATGACCAAGCAATATATCATTTGACCACGTAGAATTCATAGTCTTGTAATTGATCTTTTCATGTGTTTTCAGATAAAATTGCATAATACTTTCTAACTAAAGGTAAATGAGTAGATAAATTACTAATGTCCTTGAGGGAGCATAGATGGAGAAAATTGCATTAAAAAAATACAATTTACCATCTTTTCCCACCTTTCCATTTTTTCTTTGCACAAAGGGTACATATAAGGGTAAAAGAAAAAGAAACACACTTTTTGGAATTAAAATTTTAAAGAATTACTGTGTTAGACTATTTTCTATATCCATCCACTTCACATCAGGAAAAAAAAAGCCTGTTATTTTATGTTGATATTTTAGAATGATGACAACACAGTGCATGGAACAGCTGTACCTCAGAGAACAATAAGATCTGAATTGGATTTTTTGCTTAGGCAAATTGGATTTTTTGCTTTAGGCAATTCGCCTAAATGAGTATTTTCAGCAAAGCATTGCCCCCTGTACTTCACTGTCCAGCACAATAAATTGATAGTACTTTCTGACCACCCTGCATATTTAGATATTTTATATATGCAGAGTGTTATATGAATACTGCTGCAACAAAATTTTGGTTTGGCACAATATCATGAAGGATGATTCTTTTATTCTATCTGAAACAATTAATATATTTTTAACCTGAGACCTGTAAGAATAATTCTTCAAAATATTATCAGTGGAGGTGATTTCTTTACTCATCCAAGTTGTGATGAACTGTAGAAACAATAAAACTATGGCAGAAGTTGAAGGGGTCCCCACTCAGGTATATGTGCCTAAATGCACTCAGCCTCGGAAACAGACAGAATAGAAAATGATCATCTAAACCAAGTGCCTGACCACCTCAAGGCTCTTAGGAAAGATGGGCAGGGAAGACAAGTAGGGATGTTCCCTCTATGTGAGGGAGCAGCTCAAACATAGTGAGCTCTTGTGTAGGGTGTATGAGAGCTTGTGGGTCAGGATCAGACAAGATGCTAGCAAAGGAATTCAGGAAAGCTGGCGGATCTTTCAGGATGGCATCATTCACGTGTACAAATAGTTCATCCCTGTACCCAGGAAGATGAGAAGACATATCAGGAGACTGTCTTGGCTAAGCTGGAACAGAGTGTGTTTATGTATGTACACTTGAGGTGGGCTTCCTTTCAACTTCTTTTATCAGTTTATTGCTGGTTTGGGTTTTTTATTAAAGATTGGGCAAAGCTAACCTGGATTTGTATGGTGTAGCTTCCTTTTTTTTTTAGCATTGACACGAGCAGTGTTGAAACCAATGTAGTTCCTCATCCCACTCTTCAAAAAGAATAAAAGACATACTCAGAGCTTAGTCTATTAAAGCAAGAAACAGTCCATTTTTATAGATTTCTTAACTTTATAAAACAGTAGAGAGAGTACGAGCTCTCATTAGCATGGTTAAATACAATATCATAATGAATCAGATTACTCTGATTTTATCCTGTTAGACAAAACTTTTGCAAGGAAAACACTTATTTCTTGACAGCCTGATTAAGTTCTACAGTAGTATCTTTTTATGTTACACTGCACATGCACTAATATCTCATTATATTAATTGCTTACCATTTCTACACCAGGAACCCAAGTAATTTCTAGAATCAAAAGTTAATTGGAGAGCTAAACTCTTGGGTTGTTTGTTTGGATTTTTTTGGTGATCAAACGCTGACCATAAAATGAAAGAAAGCAAAAGCAAATTTCCACTTAAAACAACGTAGTTTAGGCATCTAATGCAGAAGAAAGCAATCTGTCATGTTAAAAGTACTTCAAATCTTCCCTGCACATATACAATATTTCTGCTGTGTAGCTGCTACAGAGCTTTCAATTAGTACTACAGCAATTAAGTCCATCTGAACTTACTATAACTTGAAGAATTTTTATTAAAATCCATATTAATTATAAATAAAGAGATCACAGAAGATACAGTTTGGATGAATACATTATTATTTGTGCCACTTTGTTGACATGCATGGATGCATGAGTTTGCTTTCATTCTTGTACTGACTGGTCAGATACATCAGGATTGCTGCTTAATTCTCCACATGACAGTTTGGACTACCTCTTTGCATTTTGGGGTGTCTTCCGATAATTCGAATATGAACTTCATGGAAACCTTGAGGTGTGCTACCTGGTTCATTTTTTTTTTATATTTAGCAGAATATTGAGAAGCTAAAAAGGACAAGTTAACAGAACAGAATTACAGGATCGTCAACTGTAAAATTATTGTAAACTCCAAGTTACAGAGTAATTCTAAAAGTATATTGTGGTGACTAACTGCTAAATAGAAAAGCCATAGCTGTGACTGTGGGCTGCAGCTCCTGGCTATTTTTAAACCACATCAAATGGTATGTATGAATCTCAGCTTAAAGACAGGAAAAGAAGTTTTACTCTTTATTTTCTATCTACCAAACAAATACAACTCTTAGCCATATCAAGCCAAGCCAGCACTGAAATAGAAGGATCTCTTACTACATCTTTGATAGTTCCCAAATTGCATTAGAAACCTTAGCCCTGACCTCCACAGCACCAGTTGCCTTGTGCTAAGGGACAAGTGAGAATCTGTCAACTTTCTTGCTCCCTTTTTCTGCTTTATTTCCAGTACAAGAAAATTGCTCTCAGCTGAAGTCCTCACTGGAGTTAAGCAGAATACCTTTATGTGCTACTCTGGATATATGTGTTTTCCCACTGTTCTCTTCTTCTTCTGAGGCCACACATTATATTTGTTATGTGCCTAACCTTCTACAAACAGTTCAGAATTAACATTGTCCAATTCTGATTCTGAAAAAAATACTTCACCTGAGAGAGAAACGGCAATAGACCCAGAAACCACTCTTGTTTATCCCACTGGTTCTCAGTTTTCTAACAACTTGATATTTTTTTTTTTCAGAAGATGAAAAATTTCAGAGAAGTTACAGTAAACCTAACATAATACGAGGAATATGGGATCATAGAAATGAAATATGATGTAGTGAAGTATACACATTTCTACTTACTAAGCTTTTGTTGCTGCATACATCAGTTCCTATTAAAATCCCCTGATAGAAAAGTCATCTATTTAAAATGTAACTTTATAAAGTATTTTCTGAAGCAGATCTACAGCTGGTGTAAATCAAGGTAGTTCCACTAATTTAAGCTTAAGTTCTAGATATACATTTGTAAAGGTGACTACTCTAGCTAAAGCTCTATGAATATTTTAAAATATAGAGTATGCTGTTATTTTATATAAGTAGGAAGCATATGCAAGACAAATACATTTTCAGCAGCAGGCTTGAACTCTGTAGAGTACAAAGAAACAGAAAAGAAAATGAGAAGACAATTTAAGTGCTTACAGATGCTTAAATGATGCAAGTAGTCTCATGGTGTATCTCCTTTTATTTTTAATTTCAAGTTTAAGCAGGGATTTTACCACAAGCTTATTCTTGCTAATATAGTATTGCACACCAGTTCATGTGAGATGATCCCATTTTCAAAACAGTTCAAATAGTTCATGATTGAGAACACTAAATCTATAGATATGTATCAAAAGCAGAATGGTATGCTAAATTAAAAATATTATGTTATGTGCTACAGAGCTTAGACATTAAAATTACAGTTTACACTCAGCATTTTATTTTATTTGAAATTAGATTTTTTTAACACTGTTACTTTGCTCAATAAAACCAAGGGTTGTACCTTTTTATATCTTTATAATTAATCTTCAGATATTGTTATCTTTTACCTCTCAAAGGTCATAAATTCATCTGATGTATTGCTCATTCATTAAATACCTGCCATTAAATCAATCAGGAATTAGACAACCACTTCAATTATTTTTTTCTCTTATCAGAATATGCTGAATCATTAAATTTATTGATAAATATCTTGAAAGTAAGCTGAAATATGCTAAAAAAATATTTGCAGAGTTTTATTGAAAAAATATTTCAGTGCATGGTTCTGGTTCTCTTCACAAAAGCTGCTAAACTATATTTGTGAGAAATCTTGTAAATTTAAACTTCAGCAGGAGTTTGCATAGAAAGCTGTGTCAGGATCAGACAAATCCTACCTACTGAGTATCTTTTTTCAGCACACAACATCACTTTGTTTGAATCAGAGACAGGTGACATTTATCAATTAATTTAGGTAAATAAAATCTGAAAAAATGTTACAGAACATAAAATTATGCAAAATAATTCCATTGAACTTGCTATCATTATGTATTCCTAAATAATTTCATAATTCATAGTGCATATCATTAGCTATGTTTGAGCATAGGTGTGTATCAAATATGTCTAGCATAGAACAAAAGTTTGTTAATACCTGCTGCACGGTATTCTGACATTTTTACAAGGCTTTGGCAAATTGTATAAATTTGAGGACGACATCTGTGCATTTCCCAGAGGAAAGAAAGAAGAATTGCATGCTTTTTCTCATTTATTTAATGGAACGTTTTGAAGAGTCTGGAAGATCTAAAGATAATGAGAGTGATTTCCGGAAAGAAGTATGGGAAAGTACTGTAATTTAAGGATTACCAGTTATTATTAAAAGAGGAAAGAAAAAAAATAGCATTTCCGTTACAACAGAAATTTTATTGTTGCAACTGTGAATAGCAAATGTTATTGATTTGTTATTGGATTGGGTCCACAGTGAGTAAAATATTTCCCTTTGGCTTTTCTCAGAGTTTAGTTGTAATTTAGGATTATTTAGTGTCTATGACATCTTACATTTGGTTCTAGAAACGTTTATTGTTCCTGCTTCTATTTCATGATCAGTAGGTTCCAAACTGTTCAGATTTACTTTGTTTTATGCTAAGGATTCACCTTCAGCGAAGATGTGAGTTGTGTTAACCTCTTCGGTGTATTTTTCTAGTGGGATTCTAATGCTTTCTGAATGTGAAAAACCTGTTTATTACATGGATGTCAATCACAGAAAGCAATCCTAAAACAACCCATAGGATTAACTTCTACTGAATATGACTCGTGCTTTCATTCTTACAAGAACAGATGTCACTGTCATGTAGGAATAACTGAGATAAATCAATCCTGCATGTGCTAATCCAAAGCAGCCTAAAAAAAGAGGGTGTTTCTTAGCTATATCCATATAAATTCTCCGAAGAGTTAGAAACTATCCATGGGTTCATCAGTCTCAGCAGATACCAAACCATTTTCAGCTTGGGTCAATAATTCTTGTCAATAGATTTCTGGAAATATTCTGTCCATATTATAGGAATATACTCCTATCTAAACATAATCTTTTCACACTATGTCTAAATAGAAGTCTGTCAAGGAAAATACAGGTGTTTCACTTCAGATGAGAGAAGTACTACCTAAGTGTGTAATGTCCACTAACTCTGTTTGAAAGCCATATATGAATGTATTTGCTTGTTTTAGTTTCTGCTGAAATAGCTAGTTATAGATGCAGCTGTTGTCTCAGTATTGTCCATGTGTCTGAATTACTGCAACGCATATGGCATCTGAAGATCTCTTGAAAAATTCATGGAGTGATCATATGCTTCTTGCTTGTTAGGGAGAACAATGACTTATGACACATTCACCATTATTTGCAGTCATTTGCCTTTTCATTCCAACATTAAGTCAAAGTGTTAACCTTAATATAGAAACTCATTAAAAGTTCTGGATGTCTCCTGTAATTTCAAAACAGCTGCAATCAGCTGAAAGTCAGAAAAATCTTCAACATCCTTCAATTATTTCCTGTATTCCTGCTGCTTGTTCCAAGTCATGATTCAGTTGCAGTTAAATCACTACTTGTCCATGTTTGGAATTTTTACAAAGAAATGTCACTTAAATGCTTTCAGGTTTCTTTGTGCTCTGTCATAAAAAAATATGGAATTCAGAACCGATTACGTTTAGCAAAGGTATGGTGCTAGGAAAGAACTCACAAACAAGTTAGAACATACATTATTTACAGTGCCCAAATCTGCATGTCTAAAAATCATTCTTCACCGTCTTTCAACAACATACTATTAAGATCAACAGGAAACAAAAGCAACTGCAGTAACTCTACTGATAGGTCTGAAGCAATGAAATAGGAATGACCGGGAGACACAAGACCAAAACAAGGAAATAAACACAGCATAAGGAAACCAGAAAATCTAGCATGGCTAAGTACTATACCATTATGTGAGTTAGAACTTCCATTAGTCACCAGAATAACCCAGATACTATCCCTGTTTAAGATGAAATACAATTTTGTATCAAAATCTTAATGAAACGGTGACTCTAAGAGTGCCATTTAGATGACTCAGTTTTACTAGCTCAGTGGAAAATATAGAAGAAAGCAATGTTTTCTGCTAATTGTTTTTTTTTCACTTAAATGCAGATAGAACTTTTCACAGATAATTTTGACTTTTCATAGATAATGAAAAACAACCAAAACCAACCAAGCAATGTAACAAATTGAATATGTGTTTGCAAAAAAACTCTATATTGCATATGATACTGACATATTCACCTCAACAGAAAAACAAAAATTTCATTTAATTTACTTTTTAAAAAAAATTATTTTACTCACCAAAATTTATTTAATTTGACAAAAACAGTGATTCAGGTTATGGCTACAAATACTACTAAACTACACTATATTTGTCTATGGGATGTATATTAAATCATTTAGTCATCTCACATTAACAGCATATACTTTAAAATAGCTAAGAAAGAAATAAATACTATATACAGCCATAACAAAAAATGTGTGCTAAAATCATGATTTATATTGATGTGCCAAAAGAGATGGAAAAGTATGGAAATAAGCAAATCCAAAAGCTATATTTTTTCTTTAATTTTCCGGCTTTCAGAAGTCTAGAATCTAGATCCTGAGGTTGTTTTTTTTTAACAAAAGAGTCACTGTAATTTATTTGTAGACTATGCATGTGTTTAAACATTGTAATGATATTTTTCTTTTCCACAATCAGACTATATTAATATGCTTCATTGTCCTCTTCTTAAATGGGGGATTTTATTATCTTCGAGGCTTTGGTGCAGGTTTGAAGCTTCCAGCAACAGGGTTTTAATTCAGCTTTGACTTTTACCTTACAAAGTCATGAATAGCAAGACAATCAGGATATTAATATGTTGCATACTCTTTTCAGATCTGCCAATGCATATGCAAAGTTCACTGCAATGAAAAGGAAAATGAATCTGACCTTAAGAAGTAGATTATAAGTCACCCTTGTGAAGTGGCATTATATTAGGTAAAATAAAAACTATTCAGGCCTTCCAGGCTCATCCTGGAAAGTGGCCAGAGAAAATCTTGCCATCAGAGGTTAAGTGGTCAATTTCTTTGTATCTACAACAAGGATGCCCCCATTGCACTTTTTCCTTGCTGGAATACATTATGTATAACAAGTTGTTATTCCAAGGACCAACACTTTCTTCCATTTTAGCCACCCTTTTATTTTTTGTCCAGTTGTTCATTTCATTTCTTGCATGTAAGTAGAATCTGCCATATGGTATATACATTGTCTCAGAGTCTTCAATTTGTGGAAACAATTCTTGTCTGATGTCTTATATCCCAATGTACTCTTGATCTCATTCTGGCTTCTTGAGTCACCCAAGACATGGCAAAAAGAAAATGAGAGATTAGAAGTGGCCAATAAATTCCTGACGAAGAGGAGGTTGTTTTAGTTGTGACACAAGAATGCGAAATCAAAAATATGTTACATTCATTAAGCAAGCATAGCACTGCTAATAAATGAGAACACAAAGAGCTGCAAGCCACCACAAACTTTATTTTTACTCGGAAATCTTACTGGGAATTGGACAAGTAAGAACTTCTACATCTGCATGAAATCTTTAGGAGTAGATATAAAAGCAAGGAGTCTAGAAAGAGCTACTTCATTGCACATAATGCAAAAGAGGACTCTAGAAATGTATTGCACCTACAAAGGGAGGATACTTCCACTTTTTAGTACACTTACTAAACTGAACACTTGAAGTGGGAAGGTGAACGTATAGACATAGAACATACAGACAGAAGAAAAAAGAGCTTTTTCTGACATTACTGGGAGGTCCTATGTGTGTATCTCAAAGTCTTCAAGTTGATGTAGTATATTGTTCTGTGAGATCTCACAAGAATCCTTTGCAGACCCAGAATTTGAGCTACTGTTCATTAAAAGAGGATCATAACCAAAGAAAACACACCTCATGGGTTAACTATTTGGTCATATATGCAAAGAGAAGTGACTTTTTATCAAGGACATACAGAGACAGCACCTCTTAAGGATGTCTAGAGCTCTCTGTCTTTTAACACCCTTTTTTTTTGCAATGACAAAAAAGGCAAAATTGGTAAGTCAAAACACCTAAGGAGCCAAATGAATTATATATCCTAAGATACATAGAAGTCTATCTCTGAAATAATGTCAGCTCGTGAAGCATTTAAAAAAATAAGAGTAAAATATTTTTAAATATTAGAGGCATCCACAGAACAATCCATGGGCTGATAAATACATGATAGTTACAGTGTCAACTCATACAAAATGTAAGTACATTGTAGAAAGTAGTAAGGTGGTAAAGAAATCATATGGGGCACCTACTTTTATCACAAAGCATCATGCTAATTGACTTCAAGTTCTTCCATCATTAAAACTGCAGAATTAATAAAGCCCTGGAAACCATTCACAGAATCAGAGAATATCTGAGATTGGAAAGGACCTCCAAAGATTGTGTAGTCCAGCCCACTTCTCAAAGCAGGGTTATCTAGAGAAGGTTGTTCAGGGCTGTGACCAGCTGTATTTTGAGTATTCTGAAGGATGGAAACTCCACAGATACTCTGGGCAACCTATTTCAGAGTCTGATCACTCTCACAGAAAAAAGGTTTTTCTTGCGTTCAAGTGGAATTTCCTGTATTTCTGTTTGTGACTATTGCATCTTGCCATTGGCTACCTCTGAGAAGCGTCTAACTGCATCTCCTTTACCACATCCCACCAGGTATTTATATACATTGATAAGGTACCCCCTGAGCCTTCTCTTCTCCAGGATGAACAGTCACATCTCTCTCAGCCTGTTCTCATATGCAGATGCTCCACTCCCTTAAGCCATGTTTGTGATTCTTCTCTGCACTCGCTCAAGTAAGTCCCTGTCTCTCTGGGAAGCTCAGACCTGACCCAGCACTCCAGATGTGTCTCACCAGTGCTGAGCAGAGAAGAAGGATCCCCTCCCTCCGCCTGCTGGTAACACCCCATTTAATGTCCGCAAGGGTGCTGTTGGACTTCTTTGGTGCAAGGGAACATTTTCTGGCTCATGCTCAACTCGGTATCCACTGGGACCTCCAGGTCTTTTCCTGCAAAGCTGCTTTCCAGTTGGAAGATGAATGTCTTCTTCACACATAAACCAAGGTACATTTTTATTTAGTCCCCTCTGACAGCAACTACTTAAAATGATAACACACCAATAACCACTGGAAAATGGTAGGACGCTCTAAAAAGGAAGAAATAATGACTATTTAGATTCTTTTCTAGTGAACCATCTGCTAATTAAGCAGATGGTCTGGGACCTTGTCTCCTACAGATACAGATATCACCAGATACAGATGAATTCTGACAACGACACAATAAAGCCAATACAACTAAAGCCAAATTGAGAAATAACTATAAGCTATTATGTTTGTCAAAAAAGCAAAAGAAAACAAAGGAAAAAAGGATCTTCTCATGTGAAAATGTTAGACGACAAAGCACACAGGCTAGTATTTCTCAACTTGCAAAACTTTCTGCTGGGTTATAACATAATAAATCAATTACATGAATTTGATTATAGTATCATATATATTACTAATGAAGAAATGATAGCATATTTTAAAGACCTGTTAGAGCAAACTATTGAACATAAAAGCACTGATTGATGAAAAAGTAGTAATGTTTTTGATCATTACACATAGTAATACTGTTAAACTTACAGAAAGAAGATGAGGATAGAAATTCTGTGTGTCAGGTCTTTACACAAAATTGTTTGAGAGGACTGGCTGTGAGGATGCTGGAGAGAAGGGAAGGAAACTCCAAACTGCAAGCTTTTTAAGTTGTGAAAAACCTTATTCATAAAAACAGACTTTGCTGCTGGGCAATACAAACCAGTAAATGCCTAAGTGTCCATGTGTTCATTTAGTCAGAAGGTTAAAAGCAGGAAGGTGTTATTACAGTGTAGAAACAGAGTCTTATAAGGGCTATAAAGATTGTAAGGTCTGTTACAGTTTCATAAGATTCCTGAAATACTTTATCATAAGCAAGCTACCGCTGTTTTAAGGAGGAGGGAAGGGGGGTACGGTTGTTGTGTTTTCACTCCAGCAAATTCTAGTATTTACTATTTCAGAAGAGCAAATACCTTTCCCTATTAAAAAAAAAATAAATAAAATATTCATTTTCTTAGGCTAACCACCACATTCTTCCAGTCTTAAATGAGAGAAATGGAGCTCCTACTCATAGAATAACTATATCCCTTTGAAAGAATAAAAATGGAGTAGTTTCATGAGATCTTGGAAACTGAAACTCTTTCTCTGAACAATTTGATGCAATGACAAAGTAACTGAAAGAACCATTCTGAAAAAAAAAATCATTTTTCTACAAAATGGCTATATAAAGTGGGGATATCAGACTAGTTCTCTGGAGTCACAGTAAATATCTCCGGCATGCACAGAGCACTGCCTTGTATTTTCTGTAGGCAGGATACGAAGACTTGCTGTTCTGTCTTTACACAAATGCTGCTGCAACTCACATACTTCAGACTAAAGTAACCACAAGAATATAGAAGCAATACTACTACTGACTGAAGAACATGCTGTCTTGTTTTCTTCCATAAGATCCAGAAGGCAGAGAAACAATGCAAAGCTCAAAATCTCTGAGAGGCAAGGCCAGAACAATACGCTGAGACACAGAAGGAAGAAACTGCATGGAATATGGCATACCTAGGCATACTAGTGTTAGACCTGCTGGTAATCTGGTAACATGCTTTGGAGGGAATGTTGGAAGAATATTTTGATGACGTTGCAATAAACTAATACTAGAAATACAGTCATTTGTTTGCTTGCTTGCTTGTTTGTTATATATCCTTCATACGGGAGTGATTATTGTTGAACTAATGATTTAGTGAAATCTGTTTGCAACAGCGACTGCTGTATGGTACCTACCTTATGTACAATGAAAGTTTCCATGAAACAACTCAGTGTTAGGAAGAGGTATATCAAACATCTGTGAATGAAACACTGCAGCCAGTCCAATGAGAAGGTTATTCTAAGAATACATGAAATATATGTTTTTGTGGATAGACAAACCATTCAGATAAAAATTCAATTATCTGTCAATTTGTCACCTTTTTAAAAAAATCATCTTTTGAATGGTCTTATAGCTTTCAAACAGTTATTTGAAAATGCCGTTATGGATTAGCTTCATAAGAAGCAAATAAGGTAGAGAAAAGGAAAAGAAATATATTGACAATATTTTTACTGGATTGTGTCAGATGTACTATTTTTGCATTGAAGAGTTTATAACGACTAAGCAGCAGTACCTGAGATTATAACTTCACATAGGTTTTTGCATCATCAGTCACAATGATAAGTCCTACAATGATAAGGACATCTATATATTTTTTGCCAATTAAGATTTCTTTTACAAATACAAGGATAAACATGTATCACTAGAGTTCTGACAAATTCTATCATTCATCATATTTAAATACATATTTCCTAATTTTTGTAATGAATAAGGAAAGTGTTGAATAAACATCCATTTTAACACGTTGCATGTATAATCAGCTCTAGCTCTTCCATGTTTGAGCTTTTCTTACATGATCAATATTTTCAAAAACATTTTCATCACTATTCAAGAATTTTGTTACATGAAAAGAACACATAATAGGCTAACTTCAGCTAGGGAATTAACCAACAGTATCTACAAAAGAAATATTATTTTTCTTAACATTTGAAAAAATATATTATCCAGTCAATCTAGTTACGTCCCAACAGTGCAACATTTGAAGATATGTGGAAAGACAAAGCTATCATCTTAAATAAAAGGCTTAGAGAACACAATCAAGTACTGAGTACTTTAGTTATACTAGATTCAGACAACTTGTTCATTTGTTTTCAGTTCCTTATCCTTATCTTAACTTTTTAAAGACTCTCTTGTTAAAGGCTTTTCTATATGCTTTCCAGTATTTAACTACAGCGTATGGGGGCATATGTAGTAGGCATTGGCAAAGTTCAATTGCTGCATGACAACATTGCAATAGTACATTCAATTTGATTCATTAGACATAGAACAGTGTTTAGGGAGAAGTTATACTTTTCAATTTTCTTTTTTTAGATCAGTACTTCATATATTTAAAATTAACACTAATTATGATACAGATGTGCATATGAGTAGAAATTATTCAAAAGAGTAATTCTCAGATAGTCTTTTTCTTGCTTTAGTGAGGATGTAAATGGGTATTAAAAGGAATGGTTACTGCTCAAAGTAAATTCTAATACAAGACACTAAGCAAAATATTGAGATGTCATGAATATCTGTTGATACTTCTTGTTACATCTTTCCCACCACCCAGTGCCTATGCATTGTATGGACAAGAATATAGTCATCAACTCTTGTTATTTTTTAATCATTTGCACAGTTATTCTCAATTATTCCAAGGTGAAACAAACTGGAACTCCATTGATTGAAAAGCTGTACATGTCATGTCATAAAGATACACTCACCCAAAAGAGAAAATTTGATTTATGTTTACACACTTCAATCAGAAGAATGAAAAGGGCTACTCAGCATAAAGAAATCAGTGTTAAAAGTAAGAAAGGCAAAAAGGAAAATATTTCATTTGGTCTCTCAAGAAAGTCAATATTGATGAACAAAAAAGTTAAAGTATCCATATGATACTAGAAAATAATATTTCAAACTTCAAATTACTCCTTTTTTCAGTGTTTGAAATCCTGATTTTAGTTGCTATATTTTCCCTGTCCTTCCACTGGTGATGAGGGTAGACAATCACTCTGGCAGGGGTTTCTCCCAGTCTCTGGAGTTTTTCACTAGGGAACCACCATCAAATGGCAAAACTGCATGTGGCATAGATGTATTAATGTGATGCAAAGGAAGATAAATGGATCTGTTTGTAGGGTGTTGTTTTTTTCCATTCAGATGAATTTGGGACACATAATGTGGAATCTCTGAGTTTAAACTTGTTAAACTTGGAAAACTTGGTAGGACCTTTTGATCATTATATATTTTGAAGCAGTGATAGTATTTTTCTGGGACATACACTCTTCATTGTTAACTGTTGGACTCAGCTTTTCAAGGTGAGACAGGCAAAATGGTGAATATTCATTAATTTCTTCCAAGTATAAATATGAAATTTTCACAGCCAGAATATTTTCAAAATAAAAAAAGTTTTCCTCCCAGTAAAATTGTCTCTAGGGACTGCCAAAATTGTGTGTCAGGAATAAGATCTACTTCTGATCTAGTTAAAGATGTCCCTGCTTATTGCAGGGGAGTTGGATAGATGACCTTTAAAGGTCCCTTCCAACCCAACACATTCTATGATTCTATGATTCTATGAAGAGAGAACTAACAAGAAAATATTTCTTTCCTTTGGATAACAACAGTTTAATTCAAGGGTGCATCTCTCTCCTGCTAATTAAACCAAGTTATGCAAGTTACTTGTTGCTGGTAGTAATGAACAGAGAATATGCTTCATAACTCGGGGGTAAAAAAGATGTAAGCAGAGTACAAGCCTCAGTGTGTACCATCTACAATGAAGGCAGGCTCTACATCAGAAGCCAAGACAGAAAACAGTGTTTGACCAATAGCATCTGTAGGAACCCACCTGCAGTTGGATGTTGCTGGTTATTTGCTCAGAGTTCTGCAATGTCAAGGCTCAGCAGAAGGGCACCCTGACCTACGGTAAACATAGCAATTTTATGCTAGACAAAAATCACCAAACACGTCTCTTGCTTTTTGGGTGTGTGTTTGAAGCTCAAGAGTAGAATAAGTTTAAGCAATTCTCACAGGCCTTGAAAGAAATGAAAGAATGAAGCCTTAAAATTTTGTTTGAGAGATGTGAATCGAATTATGGGTATGTTTTTTTCCTCTAACTCAGACATACTTAGTTACCATTATTTGTCAGTTATAAAGATGAATTAAAAAGTTTTGTCATTTTTATAGCAAGGTTTTTTTTTTCATTAGAAATCACATATAAGGCTAAAGTAAAATATAATAACGTAATTATTCTAAAAATTATCTACCTATACTACAAATTATCTATCCAATAGAAAATTACAACATGTGATAATGAATTTTTACATGCACTGTAAGAATTGTAAAATACAGTATGTGATAAGAATCCTTTCCAAAGGAGTTAACCAAATGAGTCAGAAAACACGTGGGAAAATAATACGGACAAAAGAAATAGTTTCTGTGAGACTGATTTTTGTGATTCTTTCCCTGAACACTTATTCATTATAACTTGGATTCCCTTTTCCTCGAGTCATATTAAAGGAACCACAAAGTAAACAATGAGCAGTTTAAGAAAGTCAAACAGTTCGATTCGAACAGTAAAAGAATATTAACTTAATCTCTTGATTTCTGCTGGAGTAATCCCATTATTGTCTTAATAGTTTTTATGTGATTATTCTGAACCAGTTCCAGTAAAAGTCACATGTCAGTTGCCTTAGTTTAACTTTAAATTTAATCTAATAATCTACGTTTATTATTTCAGATTTCTACTGATCATAATTTTGAACACATTTAAGCAATTGAGAAAACTCAATCTATTCTTGATATCCTTTTTAATACTTTTTGGCAATTGCAGTAAACATTGTTTGTGATATTCTAGAATAGAGGAAAAAAAATTACATAACCTTGTGGATTAAAAAATGTGGGAAAAAACCATGGGCATTGTTTCTATGTAAAGCTCTACTTTGGGGCTGTTTCTGACTTAACTTCTATGTGCTTTCCTTTCAATAAAAACGCTTTTGCTGTCCCTCTGAAAATGTACATAGATTAGGCAAAGAAGTAATCCTTTGGAAAATTGAAATGAATACATCCATTCAGGAGAGACTTCCTAGATGTCAGAAATTATTATATCTGAGTCGTACTTCAGTGAATTTTTCAAGGCTTGTATTTCAGACCAAAGTGTGCAAATATCTTCCCCAAAGAATAACTGAGTTGGGTTCTTCTGAAAAGCAATAATAGCTAATTGCATATTTAAAAGATGCATCTGATGAATATATGCACACTGGAAATTAATTCCCTGATTTTTAAGGCATTTATGCACAAACTTAAAATATTCTCTTTAATATAATTTTTCAATGTGTATTTCTAGAGCAGCTCAATAGAAAATCTGTCTCTGGCTGCTAGACAGTCTTCTCACTCAAAATACAGTCAGACTATTTTTTTCAACTTACCTAAACAGACTGTTAGACTGTTAGACATACAGATTTTTCTCCTTTCAGATGACTCAAACTGATGATGGTTACAATTCATGTTCTGTTCAGCCATGAGGCAGTATGATGCTGAACTTTCGTAAATTCACTACAAGTTTCACCTCTGGTTGCATACATCTTATTAAATCTATCTGAGTTCTTACTTTAGAATTTCCTTTAAAATGAAGAAAGAAAAAGACTGAAATTTTACTTTCCCATATCTCGTCCATTTAAATTCTGCAAGACACTGGTTCTCCGTCAGATTAAAATTTACTCTGAAAAATCTTCAGGTCTAAATTGCAAAACACTTCAACATCTGGTGAACTTTGTAACAACTCCTCTGAGTTTGAAGAGGTAGAAAAGAAATTGAAATTTAGGCAAGCACTACTCCTCGACATTTGCTGCTAGTTGTTTCAGGGAGTGCAACTGCTTATAAACATTTGTTCCATATACAGCAACCCTAAGCACTCAACTTTGCACTGTGGATTGTGATCTGGCTTTAACCATAAAAGAGAGAGAGAGAGAAAGGAGGAAGGGAGGGAGGAAGGGAGGGAGGGAGGGAGGGAGGGAGGGAGGAAGGAAGGAAGGAAGGAAGGAAGGAAGGAAGGAAGGAAGGAAGGAAGGAAGGAAGGAAGGAAAAGGGAAAAGAAAAAGGAAGAGGGAAGAGGGAAAAGAGGGAAGAACAAAGAAAGAAAGAGAAATGCTATGGCCTCACTATCAAGGGCTTTATGATGCTTTGGTCACTTACACTAACTCTGCACCTGAGCAACAATGAAAACACATTAATAGCTTTATGATCTTCTGTCTTCGCTTACTAACTGAAACACTTTCATTATGACATAAGTCAGTCATAGGTATTAGGCTTCAGACAAAGTACACATGAAACATTTCAAAGATGTAATCATTAAACATTGCAAAATAGCAGTTCAGAGCAATACCAGGAAGAAATCCTATGTAGAATTCTCATATTGGTAGCTATTTTGAAAATTAGCAGGGCAGTAAAATAGAGGAAAAGCTGTTACTAAACACTTGACAAACCCGCTCCCACTTAAGTTGCAGCTGAACATTCTTCCTTAAATATCACAATAACAGAGAGGGGTTTTTTTTAAAAAAATATTTAAAATGAAAAAGCTGAAATATTTTAGCTGTCTTTGCCTCAAATTTCTAATGCATACTTTCTCCGTAGGCTACAATCTTACATTAGTACAATAGAGTTAGGAGGTATGAGGGATTGGGATTTTTTTTTTTCCTTATCTAAAGCTTGTGTTTACACAAGCTTATGACTCAATGGTAAAGCGTTTATTTATAGCACTGAGGCTTTGGGTTTGAAGCATCCTAGAGTAAGGATTCTTTTTGTTTATTTGTTTTGTTCTAAAACACAGCACAGGGTAGGTGATAAATAACTACTAATAGACACTGAAGAGTATTTGTTTCAAAGAGAAATTTAAAGAAATATATGTCAGAAATCAAAACCAAACAGTGTTTTTTCATTAATCCACTTTTCAAGTGTGTCTAGGGTGCCCAGCACAGAAGAAACAGATAAATTACTTAAGGGCTTTTGATTAAGGTGTTTTGATAAGGACATTAGAAAGCTGTAAATCCCCTAAGCTCATTTTATTTGCTTGCATAGCAGAGAAACTCTGGTGCACGTGGTTTTGTAAATATGTGTCTCTGAATTACACCAGAGATCCCCTACTTAAGTTCCAGATATTTAATCTGTCTGAATTTCTATTTCATCTCTGGAGCTATTCCAAATCTAGTGCTAAAAGCTGTATTATCTTATTGTTTTATTATCTTATTGTTTTCATTTTCCTTTTAAAAAAACAAAACAAAACAAAACAAAACAAAAAAAATCACATATTCTTTGGTTCGTTTTCCTGATTGAGAAAAAGATGCAAATGTCTATTTATTTGCAGCTTTTGTATGGAACTTTAATGAAAGCAAAACAGTTCTCTGTATCTGCAAGGGCAACTTCAAATCCTTTTAAACTAAACAATCTACTTTCTTACAAGAATGACTTTGTCTGATTAGACCATTTGGCTTCCAAAGATGCACTGGGTATGACATTATTTGTGTATGGAATTACCGAGTACTGCATTGCTGTACAGGCAAAGTTAGGTGACATGATTAATGTTGTCTGTGTGAGATGGGATATTTCCTAAAAAGAACATTTTTAAAAGTATAGCCTAAAGGTATTGTATTTTGGGAGTCAGAAAACCAAACACTGGAAAAAACAAAACAACGTCAGTTGCAGTGCCAAGGAACATTTTTATCCTTTGCTTTTCATTGTTCACCGTAGCCTACTGATTTGGGTTAGTCAGAGGTTAAAACAGTTTGTGACTTCAGTTCAGGCTGCCTATAACTTCATGCAGGCAACATTAATCATATACACAAGCTTGACACAAAATGGAGATTTTTTTATACTAAGAAGTAATAAGGACTATCATAAAAATTTCGTTCTACACACTGTCAATATGTTACACAGCACACATACATACCTCTAGTGGTATGGATTTAGTTCACAGGACAAGATCTCAAATGTTCTTTAAAAGTAGACCGCTCATTGCCTGTATTGCCCTTATAGTACATCTTAAACATTTTTTTTTTCTTTTGGTAGTCTGAGTAATGCTTAGGGTAATCCCTGTGACAAAATTGTTTTATTAAACCAAAGGAAAAGCATCGGCATTTGCAAAGGTCTTGATTAGAAAACTAGTGAGTAAAAACTGGATGTACTGGCCTTAGTAATTGACTAGATTAAAATTTAAAAATATGCAATTACTAAAACTGACAATTAAATGAATGAGAAGAATAGAAAACATCACTGTTTGCATTCAGAGGCTTGATCAGAAAGAATGCTTTTTAGAAACCAGAGAAAAACTGATTACAGGGAGCACAGTTATAGAATCATAGAATGGTCAGAGATGGAAGAGACCTTAAAGATTTCCAACGTCCTTGACACAGGCAGGGACACCTCCCACTGGATCAGGATGCTCAAAGCCCCATCCAGCCTGGCCTTGAACACTTCCAGGGATAGGGCTTCAACAGCTTCCCTGGGCAACCTCTTCCAGTGCCTCACCACCCTCACAGGAAAGAATAATATCTAATCTAAATCTACCCTCTTTCAGTTTAAAACTGTTACCCCTCATCCTATCACTACATGCCCGTCTAAAAAGTCTCTCACCAGCTTTCTTGTAGGCCCCTGGATACTGGAAGGCCACTATAAGGTCACCCCAGAGCCTTCTCTTCTCCAGGCTGAACAACCCCAACTCTCTCAGCCTGTCCTCATAGCAGAGGTGCTCCAGCCCTCTGAGCATCTTCGTGGCACTCCTCTGGACTTGCTCCACAGTCCATGTCCTTCTTATTTTGGGGCCCCTGAGCTGGACGCGGTACCCCAGGTGGGGTCTCACCAGAGCAGAGTAGAGGGGCAGAATCACCTCCCTCGACCTGCTGGGCATGCTTCTTTTGATGCAGCCCAGAGATATGCTTGGCTTTCTGGGTTGCAAGTGCACATTGCTGTCTTATGTTGAGCTTCTCATCAACCAACACCCCCAAGTCCTTCTCCCCAGGGCTACTCTCAATCCATTCTCCGCCCAGCCTGTATTTGTGTTTGGGATTGCCCTGACCCAGGTGCAGGACCTTGCACTTGGCCTGGTTGAACTTCATGAGGTTTGCACAGGCCCACCTCTCAAGCCTGTCCAGTTCCTGGCTGGACTAAGCCTGACTAATCTGACTAATCTGATAGCCTTCTATGATGGCATGACTGGATGGATAGATGAGGGGAGGGTAGTGGATGTGGTCTACCTTGACTTCAGCAAGGCGTTTGACATGGTCTCCCATAGGAGAGCTTAGGAGCTTCTCCTCATAGGGAAGCTTAGGAAGAGTGGGCTTGATGAGTGGACAGTAAGGTGGATAGAGAACTGGTTGAAAGACAGGGCTCAGAGGGTAGTGATTAGGGGCACAGAGTCTAGTTGGAGGTCAGTGATGAGTGGTGTTCCTCAGGGGTCAGTACTGGGTCCAGTACTGTTCAATATATTCATCAATGACCTGGATGAGGGGATAGAGTGCACCCTCAGCAAGTTCGCTGATGACACAACGCTGGGGGGGGTGGCTGACATACCGGAAGGCTGTGCCGCCATACAGAGAGACCTGGACAGGTTGGAGAGTTGGGCAAAGAGGAACCTTATGAAATTCAACAAGGGCAAGTGTAGGGTGCTGCACCTGGGGAGGAACAACCCCATGCACCAGTACAGGCTGGGGGCTGACCAGCTGGAGAGCAGCTCAGCTGAAAGAGACCTGGGACTCCTGGTGGACAACAGGATGACCATGAGCCAGCAATGTGCTCTCGTGGCCAAAAAGGCCAATGGCATCCTGGGGTGCATCAAGAAGAGTGTGGCCAGCAGGTCGAGGGAGGTCATCCTGCCCCTCTACTCTGCCTTGGTGAGGCAGCACCTGGAGTACTGTGTCCAGTTCTGGGCTCCCCGGTTCAAGAGGGACAGGGAACTGCTGGAGAGGGTGCAGCAAAGGGCTACCAAGATGATTAGGGGACTGCAACACCTCTCTTATGAAGAAAGACTGAGGGATTTGGGTCTCTTCAGTCTGGAAAAAAGACGACTGAGGGGGCACCTTATCAACACTTATAAATACTTAAAGGGTGGGTGTCAGGAGGATGGGGCCAGGCTCTTTTCAGTGGTGCCCTGGGACAGGACAAGAGGTAATGGGCACAAACGTGAGCATAGGAAGTTCCACCTAAACATGAGGAGGAGCTTCTTTCCTTTGAGGGTGGCAGAGCACTGGAACAGGCTGCCCAGAGAGGTGGTGGAGTCTCCAACTCTGGAGACATTCAAAACCCGCCAGGATGCGTTCCTGTGTAACCTGCTCTGGGTGACCCTGTTCTGGCAGGGGGCTTGGACTAGATGGTCTTCAGAGGTCCCTTCCAACCCTATGATTCTATGATTCTATGATTCCCTCTGGATGTCATCCCTCCCCTCCAATGTATTAGTGTCATTGGCAAACTTGCTAAGGTTGCACTCAATCCTATTCTCCATGTCACCAACAAAGATGCTCAGCAGCACTGGTCCTAGTAACAGGTTATAGGTTGCAAAGACAATCAAATCTTTGAAATATATGTGAATATATTTGAAATATATGTGAAAATATAAATTTTCAACATAAATTTTGGGAGCTTAGGTAAATTTATCCCAATATTTGAAACAGTCTTTTTTGCTTTTTCTTTTTTGAAATTTATTTATTGACTCTGTGTGTTGATTTGTTCATGCTCACACTGTTTTAGGAAGCGAAGAATGTCTTATGATCTTGAAGTTTGTTTACTGAGGGTTTGAAGCTTATTGCTGTTAGCAGCTGATAAAGAATTCATTCTAATATGTGGTTTTGTGTCCAAGCACCAGGAGGATCCTCACTGGTACACGCTGAAGACTTCACTGTAATTTGAAGGTGTGACTTAAAAAATCCATAAATTCCCTAGACTTAACTGAGTTTCAACATAGGAGAATTAGTGGATGAGTCCCAACTCATCATTATGTTGAGCCTTTAGATTTATTTAGGTATGACAGAGGCTTAGATTTTTTGATTTAGGACTGAGAGCTGTGATTTTATTTAATTTTAATTTTCATTCCTATATTAAGTATATTTATGTTTGACCTACAATAACAAGAACTGGGTGACTGACTAAGAGACAGACAAGGTATGAATTTAAGAATGAATGCATATTAATCATAGAATAAAAAGTTGGTAAACTTAGCTATGTAAGATTAAAAATGGTTCTGATATGAGGGCAACATAACAAAGTACAATTTGCTGTATACCAAAACTCACTTACTGAACTGATGGTACAGTACGAGGAGTCCCTCACGTGCATTGTTCAGGGACTCTACTCTTCATGAAGGAGCTGGTGGTAAACTTTCTCATTATTAACTCTTCTTTTTTATAGTTTTTTTTTCCCCTTTCTCAAAGATCTGCATGAGTTCAGCCACAGGTTCATAAACTGACAGATTTTAATCTAGAGGGAATTCTCAGCCTTCTAGTCTGGCCACTATACAACAGCATTTCAAGTCATTGGCTTTGGTGTAAAAGTTATTGACTGCTGGTTTGCACCAACAAGGGCACCACCAGCAGAGATAAAGAAGCCATTATCCCACTCTACTCAGTGCTTGTCAGGCCACACCTGGTATACTGTGTTCAGTTTTGGTCCCCACTATACAAAGAAAAAGATGTGGATAGGCTGGAGAAGCTCCAGATTAGGGCCACAAGGATCATCAAAGGACTGGGAAGCCTGCCATATGAGGAAAGGCTGAGAGAATTGGGTTTGTTCAGCCTTAAGGAAAAGAAGGCTTAGGGGAGACCTTATCATCGTGTTTCAGTATTTAAAGGGAGACTCTCCTTTTACAAGAAGTCACATGGAAAAGACAAGGGGTAATGGGCACAAGTTACTCCAGGGGAATTCCTATTGGTCACAAGAGGAAAATTTTTCATAATGGGAACAATCAGCCATTGGAATAATCTCCTGAGGTAAGTGGTGGATTTCCCATCATTGGACACTTTTAAGATTCAGCTGGACAGGGTGCTGGGTCATCTTGTTTAGACTGTTCTTTTGCCAAGAAAGGCTGGACCAGGTGATCCTTGAGGTCCCTCCTAACCTGGTATTCTATGATTTTATGATTCTATGAAATGAAACAATCTGTATTATACAGATGATTATAATATTATTTTTTTGTCTTAAAAGATTTTTAAAAAGTCAAAGAATATTACTTTTGTTGATAACAGAACATGAGTAGGATTTCAGTGTTGTTATTATCATTATGTTTATTACCTACCTTGTGTGGCAAATAGGACAACTAATTATGGTCTGTAATAGTACGGTCAATAGAAGAATGTGACAAAAAGACTAAGTCTGGACTAAGGAGATAATAGCCAGAATTGTTCTTGTCTTTCATTTTTTCACTTTTTGATAATTTTATGGCGACTGAAAATAACAACGTGCATGAAATTCATACCAACTATTATATACCAAGAATACATGAATTCTATTTACAAAAAATGTCACCAATATATTGCTTAATGTTTAGAGGATAACTGTTTTTTTCTTTGTCTTCTGATGTACTTCAATATTCCTAGAAAATGTATCTTAAGCTCCAGGAAAAAATAGTTTATTGGTATTTTTCCTTCTGTTCAGTAAGAATATTACATTTAGCTCAGGGGTAATTTACACCTTTTTTATTGGCATATTAATAGAAAGACAAGCAAGGTATACGATATGCAAAGCTCTGTTCCTGAGCCTACCATACACTTCTCAGGGTAACACATAAGGTATCAGTATATTATTATATTAGAAACATATAAAAATATTTCCTTGAGAAATGGTTCATCCCATTGAGGAATTTGAATTCTCTGTATATTCAGATCCAGCCTTGAAAAAAGATACTTTTTTTCTTTTTATTTTTTTTAATATGCACTATTGAAAATGTCACCTAGCTCTACTTGGGAGTGTATTTCAGAGCTACAATGCCATTAAGACACAAGTCCTCACCTATTGACACCTTAGCAGTGCGATTGATCAGGACTGTGACTAAGAAAATATCTAAATTTAAAGTAAAAGCAATGTCTTGTAATTAAAATTAAGCAAATTTAAAGTTTAAGTATATTTAAACTTCCTCTTTTCCCTTCCCATCCCTTGTGCCAGCTGCAGACAGCACATACAAAGCCATCTTAGCATTGCACTGATTAATGTATCCTTTGACCTTTTTTCTCCTGTAAAACAATACAGAAAAAGCACTCCTGTCCCACGTTCTGATCACATTCCCCGTTAAATATTTTTCTTTTCTACAACAAATGAACATTTTCCCACAAAATGTATTTTCTTGTCATATCTACTGCTCTCAGAATCTGTTTAGTAAATCCTCTTAGTCTTTAGAATATTACCACATTTTATTATGTCACTACAATAGTTGGGTAAAAGATACTGAAAAGGGACAGAGAGGTTAAAATGATTCAGTAACAAGCACAAGAACAAGCACATCTTGTGTCTAACTAACTGAACGTTATTTAATATAACATGCTTCTATAGGAAAATATTAGCTAGTCAAGGTATTATTTTACATAGTCTTACCACTTCATTATATTCCATTCTTTTTTGGGGTAGAGTTTTGTCTGTTTGTTTCAAATCCATGTTTTTTTTCAGTGAAACTGAATATTTGATTGTAAACACTTTGAGAGTCAACTTAAAAATATGATATAGTAAGAGATATGAATGTGATATCTAAAATCAAAATAAAATATTTCAATAAGCTAGACATATTTTTCCCTAAAGCATTTCTGACAAATTTGGATACAGTCAGTCTTAGGAAGAAACGATGAGTTGAACTGTTGAACTTTGGTTTTGATTTCTGAATTAATGAAATCTGAACCCTAGAACAAAATAAGTTTTCAGTTAGCATTATGTTTGCACTGTTTTTCTGAGAGAATTTGAAAGAGAAACAGACATTCAGATGATTCAGACATTCACACAATCTAGTAATTAATCTACCAAAAAAAGGGCATGGAAAATGGCATCCACCACATCAGAACTGCTTTTTGATTGTTGTATTAAGAAGAAAGTATCTGAGCAATGTTTGCACTTTTTTTTTCAGTGAAAAATAGTTTATTTTCTCTGGGTAGGGAGGAAAAGGTAGAAAATATGAGGAATAATTTAGATGGTGGTTTCAAGAGATTTTAAAGGTCTTTTTCTTCTTTTGTTAAACATCATAGAAAAGACCTGTAATTGAGTCTTTTTGCTCTAATAGCAGTATTAAGAGTATATTTATTTTTAGATCAAAAGTAACAAAAAGATCTGTATATCCAATTTTTTATTAAAATCAAAATAATAATTATTGAACAGAGCTGGTCATGCATGAAAGGACAGCTTGGAACATAAGGAGCGTTATAAACAAAATTGCTTTTCACACTGATGGTAGTATTAAAGGTCTCTCTACTACTGTAATTGAATTTTACAATCTTTTCATTTGCATGCATTGAAATATTTTTAACAGAATAACACTTCTTCTTTGAAACAATATGAAGCAAAAAAAAAAATTGGTTTGATCTTCATTACCTCAAATAGTCGTCCTTTCTGACACAAATAATGACTCAAGTAATGTTAACATTTCAGCCAGGTCTGTCTGGCATCAAAGATTGTCCCTAAGTAATTCACACAAATTATAAGTGAATTAGCACTTGGGATGATGACCTCATGTTTTGAATTGGTTTTACAAAATTACTGCCTTGAATAATTTTAAATCTGTGCAAATATGTTTAACATAGCTATTTTTACTGGTTAATTGTCATACATTAAGAAGTATACTGATTTTGGTCCTTTATATAAAGGAGTCTGTAAGTAAAACTAAAGATGCATTACAATTTGCTGAGGTTCAGTCTATGTGTATTTCCCTACATATTTTTCCTGATATTGGTTTGAATTAGTGTTTATATTACAGCTGGACTGTAGATTTATTCACTCAATACAGTTGCTTTTATAAAGGTAACCAGTCATACTTTACATGCACGGATAATAATATCCATGATCTATATTTACAGATTTCTCTCGTTTTTTGGGTTTTTTTTAAATTACTTCACAAATGTCTTATCAAACATATTCTGTTAAGAGCAAGTTATGCAACAATGGCATGACATAACTGTTTTGATTTAATTACTTTGCTTCTGAAAAGACTTAATTTAATTTAGCGATACTGAGTAATTTAGGGGATTAATATTAGCTATATCTCCTATATTTCTCAATTTAAATGTGTCTCGTATCACAGATAAATGAAAGCTAACGCTTGAATTTAAATTTATGACCTATCTGAAATACAAATTGTAATCTCTAGTAAAGATACTGATAGAGCTCCCTGTGGCAATTAAGTGTTTCAGAATTTTTAAATTAATTTATTCTTACAACACACATTACCTAAGAACTCATATACATTACTGGTGGACAATTGAGGCATACAGTATCTAAAGGGAGCATTTGAAACCTAGCCATGGAACTTGCATGCAGAGATCAAGAGGTAAATTTATTTAGACTATTAACAAGAAGCAGCCATCTACAGTATCTTATCTCAGCGTTTCTGCCATTCTTTGTTGGCTCCATAGAAACTCTATCTTCTTCTAACTTAGATGATGTTGAAGTATTTTATGTGGAGCAACACTCCATTTTATCCATCACTGATAGACGGATAAATCTGGGAGAAAATAATAATTTTTTTGTCTTCTTTATATTATCTATGCTTAGTTCCATAAATGACTAGCCCAAGATCCCACAGAAGGTCTGCAGGAGAAAACATATTTAAATGTGGGCTTCTGAATTTCCAGGCCTAATATCCTCATAACATAGGATACTGTGTTACACAATTGAGAAATACTGTGTTGTTACCATTTAGTGAAGCAGCACTAATTAGTACCTTTTGGAAATAGATAAGACCATGACCTAAATGTTACCCATAAGATACACTAATATGCTTACAAAACCCACAGAAATGTATGTCTTGTGAGACAGCTAAGATTTGGAATTTTTAATGTTAGCCTCAGATGACCACTACTTTTACAATATCAACCTATTTATATGCATAAATATCAACTTTGACACAGAATTTTGAAATTAAAAAAAAAAAAAACACAACAAAACCAACAGAACCTGGGCCTAATTCATACATTTTAAAAATATGTAATCTTAAAAAGAAAGAAGTCTTTATACCGGTAAGACCTATCTCATGTTCAGAAGCTTTTTGAAGATGTACCACCAGACTTTTCTCCATTTAAAGACTATTAATGTGTCAGTTGTGGAATCTATTCACTATCAAAAATGTCAGTGCATCATTTCACTACTCAGAAGTAAAAGCTCTTTGTAAGACTTGCCTATTATACTGAGTATTATTCATTCCAAATAACAAGGGAAGTAGGCATTAAATTGTATTATACAGTTCAAAGTAATTGTTACTGAGGAAATAAAAAGCCATAGGAACACAGGAATTGCAATAATGGATCAGACCAGTAGTTTATCTAGCCAAATATCTTAACTTTGACAGAGACTAAGATACTAAAAGATACTCCTTAGCAGATGATTATTGAACAATGCCGCCCACAGGAGAAATTTAATACCTTTTTTGTTAAAGTCTGGCATACACTTAAAGTTATTTATTACAATAAAATAAAAGAAATCCCAAAGTCTCTTTCTCTGCCTTTATCAAAAGAAATGTAAGTGGATTTTTAATGGCTTTTATATATATAGCCTTCATTATTATTTCATATGTACATTATTCTAGCATGCAGAGATCACTGCCTGGATTATGATCTCATTTCAAGATACACTTCTCCACATTTTTACAGTCTAATTTTTACTTTTCATCTTCTTTTGCAATACCTAACAATCTACCACTGCTAAGCATATTTCAGGTGCATTGTCAGATGCTTCATGGTGCTACTTAAAAAAAAAAATTATTCTCCCCTGGCATTTCTAAGTTTCCAATACCAAACAGGAACGTGATTTGAGCCACTACTTCTTGGAAAACTAATCAGTTTCCCTTCTAACTGTACACAGGACACAATAGCTGGTACTGTCTATGGTACACAGTATAGAGATGAGAAAAAGCCAAGCTAAGCTATGGATTCAGGAGCTGGGAAACAGTTCCTCTTACAGGAGGAACTGAAATAGCTCATACGTAGGTATCTGACACACCTGTTACATGGTTTATTTTATTTTTATGGAATGATTCTTACTAAAATCTCTTATTAGTGAAAAACTCCATATGCTTTGAAAGCAAATGTGCAAAAGGACACAGTTCAATCTGATGTGGTGCTCTTTTTCTGTTGTAGAAAGTCCTTGCCCTTAGTTGTACGCAGCTGTGATGTGGGCAGTCATAAAGACAGCGTGGTTAGAAGTGGAAAATTACTGCAGAGAAGAAAATGTCTGCTGAAAAATACTGACAGAGAAAACGCCTGCCAGCCTGAGAACCGTGAGCCTAGGAACAAGGCCTGTGAACCAGAAAAATCCTTGAGAATTGAAGTACAGCTGGGTACCTAGAAACATCCTAAGATAATTTATAACTACAGAACCAAGGAACTGTAATGGTAACTCATCATCTGAAAAGGTGAAAAATAGTCTGGGAAAAGGTTAAAACATCCTCAGAATGTAAGAATTGGTAACTACCACTGCCCATTCTAACTGTAAGAACAGGAAAATAATCTGGAAAAATAAAAATTAGTGTGAAAGAACAAAAGAACCCCATCATCATGTATTGGCGAAAAATAGAAGTTAACAGCATCTACTGGCTGCTCAAAGTGGTGGTGTCCTACACATTCTTATGTCTCTATGATATAAAAATTACTTAATTTTTATACAAGATGGAGCCTTTCTCTGAGAACTTCCTGCGCTACACATACTTCCTAATTCCAGTTGTGTTCTTGGGACAGTGATAAAACCCAGCCCAGCAGACAGCAGCATAAGAAGGATTAACATTGTTGAAAACACTGTTTGTACCAATGTGTGAAATGTAAAGCATTGCAAACAATTTGCATTCACTTCACGTTTGGTGCAGAACAGATTTTATGCAGAAGTTTGAACACAGCTGGTCTGTCTTAGTTTTGTAGTTATGTCAACGTTCAGAAAATTAAATTATGTGAGATACTGCCTGAGTGACAGAATCATATTTGAAAAAGAAATGACACAACCTGAAACTGGTCTTTGTGACTTTAATTCTATTTCACATTAGACTCCTTAATGTGCTCATGCTGATGCACGCATTTAGACACTTCCTCAGAAAATGCTTTTCTTTCATCTGCCCATAAATAAAGTTTCCTGTCAACAGAACTTCAGGATGCAGATAAAGTCAGATCAATTTTTTTTTTTTTAAACCTTTTTGTTGAGGAAAGGAATACCATGTTTAAAGCACAATATAAAAGAAAATTATACACTTTTTGTACAGATGGATATGGATAATAAGAGTACTGTAAAAACTGTCTGAGAAAAAAGACAGGCTTATTTAATGTATGAAAAATGTTTTGCCTTTAAGTCATTTACCATATACCTAATAAATATTTCTATCTACCAGAACAATCACTGCTCTCAAAAATATATTTGACAATAGTTGAATATTTTACACTTTGATTTTCCTGCCTTTTTTGCTCTTTTATCTATTAATATCTCACACACACTTTCCATATCCACTTTTTATATTTTAAAGTGTTAATTGTGTTAGTTTGTGTCAGAGAATTAAAGAGAATAATTGAATGTGAGAATGCAGCATGGAAGGAAAGAGACTGTAGTCATACTTCTTTCAAACATTTGTCACTAAAAGTGAATGTGGTGTGTTAGGCCACTAAAGGACTCAGACATTAGAATAATCATAAAGCTCCTGGCAGAAACCCAGCCTTTAAATGTACTCCAAGAGTACAGTGAATACATATGCAATGCATGAGTAAAACTGGGTCCGTTAGAACAGGATCTAGAAAAGTCTCCCCCTCAGCCCAAAAAGAATTAACACTTGTTTCTGAGCTCCTTGCAAGTGTTTGCCTTCTGTTGGGATTCACAATCAGGATTTTTTTTTCCTGAATTTGAGCAAAATGACAAAGTAGTAAGGAATACATTTTTGAATAGAAAATTTTGATGTTTCTCTTCTGGCTCTTTCTCCTCTAGCTCATTCAGAAGTGCTTCAGACTGGAACACATCCTGCAAAATACCAAAGAGATCAGAGGCATAATTGTGACAATAACAATGATAAAAAGCATAAAAGAATATTTTGTTAATCCTGAGAATTAGACTTTCTCAAATACATGTTGAAAATCTGTGAAGGCATGACTGCTATCCTGTGATTATTTACATGAAAATTGGAAAAATAAGGGTAGTTGGGTGTTTGAGGGGTTTTGTGGTTTTGTTTGTTGTTTGTTTGTTTTTTATAAAATTGCAAGAAGGAGCAGACTAAGCGTAACAGTAAATACCCTTAAATGATCACTAACTCTCCAGAAAATGAGGTTGTGTATGCAAGAGTAAATGTACACCAGTTTCAATGGAAAATTTGTGGCCAAAATGTATTGTACCAAAAGGCTTTAAATATGCAAAGAACAATCTTAGCAAAAGTTACATGGAAGGAGATTCCAGAAGACTAAGCAATAACAAGGAAACTGGGACTTTCTTCTTCTAATCATGTTTCATTTCTTTTTTTAAACACAACAGGGGAAAAGAAGGAAAAAAAAGTCAAGTTCAAAGGTAAATCAGAAAGTGCAACAGCTGTAAAAGAAAATACACATGGACTGTGCTAAGAGAAAGTGAAGGGGAAATTAAAAAGCTGTGAATTTTGCATCCTTGTTATTCATTTTTCTGTCAAAATTTTTAAGATGGAAGCAATATCTAAGAGGGGTCTTTAAACAAAAATTTCTGTTAGCTTTCCATCTCAACTATTATTTCACATGTTGCGGAAGTTGTCCAATGTAAAAAGAAATACTTGGAATTCAGTGATGATTACTACTCTTTGAATTCAATAGAAGTTTTACCTTTTACATCAATGAAAATAGACTCATGGGCCATAGTTATGACAACTGCTGTTTTGAAGCATCTGGAAACAATATTGATCTATCTAAATATTAATAAAGCTTTTTTTTGTAATATTGTTAGTCTTTTTCTCATACCCGATGAAGATATTTCACATGCAACATTTTTACAAATCTTCTGACCATTTTTATTCAAACTGCATTTTTCCACTGTTACGCTTTTTGACTATGCCTTTTCATCACTTATCAACTGTGAATAGCATGTCACTCATTACAATAAATGTTCTTGCTTGAAGCAACATACATTAAAAACATGAGAATAAAACTGTGCCTCACCATCTAACATTCCATTTATAGCCATTGTAGTTTTTATGGCACTACCTAGTGTGTCTCACTTTGCTGCTTTATAGATCATTTGGATATTTTTAAAAATCAGCTTCTAATTTGTTATATATTCCACAATAGTTCATTAAGGTCTTGTTAGTGTTCAGCAGGCTTAGCTTTCTGCTTCTAGAAATGCTTGATTAAGGACTTAGAGGAGGAGTTAAACATTAAAAAGCATTCAGGATAAAATTACATAATTACATATATCACTCAAATAATACTCTTGTAATTAACAGAGCCGGGGGGCTTTGGTGCCAGAAAACCTTTCATATTGTCTGTACATTTCAATTTAGGGAAAAAGAGGAAATAATTTGAAAATTAAATATGCAAATAAGTAGCACAGAATCAGAGATGGAAAAAAAAAACAATTAGGGTGCAAGGGCATTCCAACGTAAGGAACATGGATGTCATTGTTTGGGCTAGGTTTGCCAATAACAACAGATGCTCTCCCCCACCTCTGGCTCCCAGGAGAAAAAAAAGAGAGATAAAGAGAGTTATGAGTTTAGAAAAAACTAAACTAATTTAATTAAATACTAATAATAAAAAAAGGAAATAATGAAAAAGATACAATACATACAAATATATACAAAACCATATCAAGCTCCTAGGTAGATGTCACTAGCAGGCACTTGCAAAGTTCCAGACTGGACTCAGTGATGAATGGGAAATGGAACACACTGATCAGGATCAAAGGCAGATGAGCTGATGGTGGTCCTTCTCAGACATCAGTCACTAAACAAAAAAAAAAAGCCACTGAAGAAACATTGGAGGAGAGCCAACCTGATTGTTTCCATCCCTCAGATTTTATACTGAGCAAGGGAGATGGGATGGAACACCCTATTGGTCAGTTTTGGGTCACCTGAGCTGTCCACTCCTCCCCACAGGTGCAGCCCGTCCATGGGGTAAACAACTGAGTCAGCTGACCCTTGTTGGCACAGCAAGAAGTATAAGCAAGCCATCAGTGACAGGAGAGCCTCTCTCACTGAACAGAAAGTTGGCTCTGCTTCACCCCAAACCAGGAAAACAAAACAGTGTGGTATTTTTCTTAGTACAGAAATGCAAGAAATGTGTATGATATATAAAATAATAAATGCTGTAGAAAAAGTATATGGAGATTCTAGTCTCCCTCTGAGAATCTCCCCCTCTAATACCACATAAATAAAGGAATAATTAATGAAATTAAATTGCTTCCGAACAGATGCAAGGAACCACTTCTACCATACCAGGAATAATTGTATTTAAGAATTGATTTCTTATGGGATTCTTCTGATGCCACAAATTCAGTATGCTGGAAAAAAAAGATTGACTTACATATTGATATCTGTGGTAAATAGAACGACAACAGTTAATGCTAAAATCAATTTTTAAAAAAAAGAAATACTTTAGACTTCATTCTTTCAGTCTTATACTAATCTCTAAATATAAAGTTCAAGAGGTGTCCACATGCTGAAACAGATTATTGCATATCCAGCTAGTGTCACTTTTTCACATTGATCTGAATACGTGGGTACTAGCTTTTGTCAGTCTCCAGGCTAGATGTATCCAACTTTCATCTACTTAAGGGATTACTATTAAGTGGTATCTACTAGTTCATCTGCAGTTTTTCCTGAGCTACGTGTTCTGTTTTGTTAAAAGAGCACAACTGAGCATCAGGATTGAAGGTGTGCTGTGCTGTTTGCCTTGTCCTGACCAATGACTTTCAAGTCATTGAAAGTTGTTGAGTTGATCAGTCCTGGAGAAAAAAGGCCAAACCTATAAAAGTCTTGTGTTTGTTCTCTCTAACCTGCTCACTTTAAATGTTACACACAGATCAAATTCAGTCTCTGACAGTTTTGGGTCCCATCACATCTTTATTTGTGCTTCTTCTTTGCTTGTTTTGTTTTCATAAGTTCTAAACTTTCTGTGATAGTCATAAAAAAAAAAAAAAGTGAAAATAGAACACCAAAGTTAGAATATCTTAGTGACTGCGCATCTTAGTAGCCGCACAAGTAGGAGAAGGCAAAGGCAAGGACTGGGAGAGTGAGGAACCACTCTCTGTAGGAGAAGACCAGGTTTGAGACGATGTAAGGAACCTGAAGGTGCACAAGTCCATGGGACCTGATGAGGTACATCCGCGGGTCCTGAGGGAACTGATGGATGAAGTTGACAAGCCACTATCCATCATATTTGAGAAGTCATGTCAGTCCAGTGAAATTCTCACTGACTGGAAAAAGGGACACATAACCACCATTTTTAAAAAGGGAAAAAAGATGCAGGGAACTATAGACTGGTCAGCCTCACCTCTGTACCCAGCAAGATCATAGAATCATAGAATCATAGAATTATGTAATCATTTAGGTTGGAAAAGACCTTTAAGATCATCAAGTCCAACCATTAGCCTAGCACTGCCAAGTCCACCCCTAAATCATGTCATACAGCAGATCCTCCTGGAAACCATCTAATGCATATGGAAAATAAGGAGGTGATTGATGACAGCCAACATGGCCTCATCGAGGGCAAATCATGCATGACAAATCTGGTGGCCTTCTGTGATGACTTTACAGCATTGGTGGATAAGGGAAGAGCAACTGATGTCATCTACCTGGATTGTGCAAAGGATTTGACACTGTCCTGCACAACATCCTTGTCCCTAAATTGGTGACCCATGGATTTGATGGATGGACCACTTCGTGGATAAGGAATTAGCTGGATGGCCGTGCTCAAAGGGTTGCGGTCAATGGCTTGATACCTAAGTGGTGAGCAGTGACAAGTAGCGTTCTTCAGAGGCTGGTTCTGGGACCAGTACTTTTAACACCTTTGTTGGCAACATGGACAGCAGGATTGAGTGCACCCACAGCAAGTTTGCTGACAACACCAAGCTGTGTGGTGCAGTCAACACGCTGGAGGGGAGGGATGACATACAGAGGTACCTGGGCAGGCTTGAGAGGTGGGCCTGTGCAAACCTCATGAAGTTCAACCAGGCCAAGTGCAAGGTCCTGCACCTGGGTCAGGGCAATCCCAAACACAAATACAGGCTGGATGGAAAATGAATTGAGAGTAGCTCTTAGGAGAAGGACTTGTGGGTGTTTGTTGGTGAGAAGCTCAACATGACACAGTAATGTGCACTTGCAGCCCAGAAGGCCAAGCATATCCCTGGGCTGCATCAAAAGAAGCATGCCCAGCAGGTCAAGGGAGGTGATTCTGCCCCTCTACTCTGCTCTGGTGAGACCCCACCTGGGGTACTGCATCCAGCTCTGGGCCCCCCAAAAGAAGAAGGACATGGACCTGTTGGAGTGAGTCCAGAGGAGTGCCACAAAGATGATCAGAGGGCTGGAGCACCTCTGCTATAAAGACAGGCTGGGACAGTTGGGGCTGTTCAGCCTGGAGAAGAGAAGGCACCGGGGGAACCTTACAGCAGCCTTCTAGTACTTCAAGGTGGCCTGCAGGAAAGTTGGGGAGGGACTCTTTATCAAGGAATGTAGTGATAGGATGAGGGGTAATGGTTTTAAACTGAAAGAGGATAGATTTAGATTAGATATTAGGAAGAAATTCTTTCCTGTGATGGTGGTGAGGCACTGGAAGAGGTTGCCCAGGGAAGCTGTGGATGCCCCATCCCTGGAGGTGTTCAAGGTCAGGTTGGATGGGTGTTTAAGTAACCTGGTATAGTGGAAGGTGTCCCTGTCAATGGATGGGGGGTGGGACTTAGATGATCCTTAAGGTCTCTTCCAACTCTAAGCATTCTACAATTGTCTGATTCTATGACTACCCTTCACATGGTTTTACTTTTAAAATCAACTTCTGTACTTATTTGAATTAGTATCCTTGCTCACAGGTTGGTACCCTTCTTACAGTTAATTAACTTAATACTAACTTGCTCTTCTCACTTTTCTTACAGTTACGACAAAGAGTAAATTTTTGTTTGCTGATTTAAAAAGTTACAATAATTGGAATTTTCCATTTTAGTTCCTTGCTTCTACCATCATCAAAATATTTAAGGTTATGTTTTTCTTAATCCTACTAGTGGGATAAGCAGAAGAACTGCTCCTGAGGGCCATGTAAATGTGCAATGAATCAGCTAAAAGAATTGCTGTGAAATAAACGCTATCACATTCTTTATACAACTGAATTGGAAAGTTCAAGCTTTTCCACCTTCGTAGCTGCAGCACTACCAAGCTTCATCGCTTTCAGCAATCATCCCAAAGTCCCAAGACCAACCCTTAAGCAGTATTTACTAATTCCCAAACACTCAGCATCAAAGAAAAGTTACAGATGTAATTCTAAATAGCCTTGACACCCTTGTTTGGTGTCTGAATAGCTGAAATAAGCAGGCAGACTGCCAAATATTTCTCCAGAGTAGTTATTTCCCTTTCAGCTATATAATTTTAATTTACATGGAAATCATCGATACTTTAAAGTGGTACTTGTCCATCAAGCTTGTTTATTTCCTGTCTCCCCAATGTGCTGTAACAGAAATCCAAGTCATTGATTGGTTGAACAAACATAATTGACTCAAACAAATGTTGTGCAGATTGAGTGTCTCAAGTTCCTCTGAACTGACCGAAGTCCAGCCATTGGAGACAGACTCATGTCAGGCATAAATATATTCCATTGAACAGTACTGCACTGATTTCACATTATACTCTACTAAATAACATAGACTGAACTGTGTGCAATTATGTCACAAATACTTTTTTATTCATTTGGATATGCATAGGATATCCAAGATAGATATAGATTTGCATATAAGACACCAGTGTTTAAAAACATGCAGAACATGCAGATAATGTACTCAATGTACATTACTGAGACTAATGTGTCTCAAATATCCAACAGTGTTAAAGTGCCAGAATGTTACTGTAATTTATTACCCTTGCCCTTTTGTACCTTTCTCACTTTTCTATTCTTCGTTTTGATACTAGATACAGGATTAAACTGATGAAATTTCCTTGAACTAGTCATTCAACATGCCTTTTGTCAACAAGAGAGAAATAAGCACCTTGGGGCATAATACATTTCACCCTAAAGTGGAGATCCATGATAGATCAGATTAACTGCTCTTTAAAAGTCTCTGTCTTTCTCCATCAACAGTAGAGAGGGAGCCTATGATGACAAGCACAGATGTCTGCATTATAGACATCTAAATTTAGCTTATTCAGTTTCTGTCTTGAATGTGTTCAAGAAGATGCTGAGTATTTTCGTCTCCAAACAAATCTGTAGAAGCCAAGGAGCTCAGCACCTCCTGACAGGGGAAAATAGATTCCAACTTAAAAACCAGATTTAGACATATTTTTCAATTGTTTTCTGCCTTTATCTTGATGTTGTGAAAACAAAAGAATATGTATCCTGCAAAGGAGAATGTTGATTCTCTAATTTCTTTGTTGGTAGTGGTAGTGCTGCTGCAAGTGTCAGCATGGTAGTAACTAGGAAATAAAGCAGGAAAAAAAGCACACGCTGTTCTCAGGAACATAAAGGTATTTAGCTAAAGTTCTGTTGATTTATGCTTTTCTGTCATAGTTACTGAAGATGTGCTCACACTTAGAAAATGTGTAGTACATACTCTTACAACTTGCTTCAAAATGTATGGTGTAGATCCATACATATAAAACTAGAAATTCTTAAAGTTCTTATTTCTCAAACATTTTCTTTTTTTTTTTTTTCCCTAGTTCATATTTGAGGTTACGGAAGGCCAAACTTTGTGAATTTCAAACTTTACCAGCAGCAAACATTCAATAGGTGGCATCTGTTTCAAATGTCTTATTCCTGGTTTCCTTGTATCAATATTTCAAAAGATTATTTTTTTTAAAAGTTCACAAATTCTAGTTCTTTTATTATTTCATATTAATAAAGAACAGACAGTATGATAAATTAATGTTTAAAATATGAAAAATATCTTTGAAAATCTGCAAGATTTTTGTAACCGAAGATGATAGAGAGTAAGGCTAATATATATTAACTCTGCCATGTTTCTTTCAAATGTTACTGTTCTACTGAGTTCACCAGCAATGATAGTTGACGGGATAAACAAGGAATGCATTGGTACTAGGAAAACATATCTGAACATACTTTAGCTGTTTATTTCATGTTTTTAAAGGCTAAGTTTTCTCATTCAGGAAATCTCTTCTAGCACTTCACTATGCTATGAATTCTTAGTTTAATTTACCTATACAATCCATATTTATATAACATATAATATAAATGTAGTTGATACTTTTGTTGAGGCTGCAAAGAGTATGCAGCTCAGACTACTATTGTTGGTTCATTATGTTAAAATGTAGGAGGGAAAGAAACTGTTGTAAGAGGAAATTCATTACAAAATTTTACAAGTGCCAGAGTCTTTCTTCTCTAATACTTAAATGGAAATATTACATAAAATATTAATAAGAGTCACAGACATGAACACCTGTTGCAATAATCTCATCCTGCTGTGCAGGCAGGGTTCATTTTACTGAAAGGCTTGCTTATGTGTACCAGAGTCAGCAACTGGAGCTATGAATGTTGGATTATCAGATCTTTTCTTTCTGAACTTAGATGTGTCTAATGGTGCCCAAAATTTTTAAGTGTTTAATTAAAAAAAAAAAAATTAAACTTCTCAAATAATATAATATATTACATTGCGGGAATTAACTCAGCCTAACTGAAATCTGTATTACAGTAATCAGACTCATCCAAAAACTTCCATAAGCTTTCTGATATGACTATGCAGAGTTTTAGTACTCCCAGGAGTGGACTAATGATCCAGTAACCCATAATTAAAGAGATTTGCTTCCACTCCCTGATCATCTCAATGTTTTTATATGAGCTCAGGAAAGCCATATTAAGGAACACAGACATAAAGTCCATTAATGTAAAACTTGGTTGAGGGGTTTTTTTTCCTAGTCTCTGAAGTTTATAAATATACATATATATGTTTACATGCAGAAGACTTTGAGCTTAGATATTATAGGATAGACAGGTCCTCTAAGAATTTTAGATGCAGTCAAATTCATTAGCTATTGTAAGTCCTGTATTTCCCTTTTTGTAGACAATTCTTTAAAAATAGTGGAAAGGTACTATACATTTTACTCTATGGTATCAATTGTTGGTGACAAAACGATTTGCAAATAATTTATAATGATGACAACAGAATTTGCAAGAAAATAAGCAAATTAATCATGCTGCATAAGATACCCTAGAGGTATTTAAGAAACGTCTAGATTTGGCACTTCAGGACATGCTCTGAAGGGCAGAGATTGTAAGTTGTTGTTTTTGGTTTTGTTTTTGGGGTTTTTTATTTATGTGTGTCTTTATGGTTGGACTCGATGATCTCAAAGGTCCTTTCCAACCATGAAGATTCTATGATTCTATATGATTAACTATAAAGCTAGTCAGAGAATGGGAAAATATTAATGTATAATTCAGTCACCAAAATATTAGAATTTATGGCCAAAATAGTTTACCGTGGATACTATAACCAGATCTAGTTGTAATAGTTTAAAGACATTCATTCTACTGTTGTATTTTTCAACTAGATTATTTAATCAAAACCGTAATTTCTTGATAACAACCACACCTGTTTTAGCTTTCTTCTTCATGATCAATATCTAAACAAAATATTGGGGAAAATCACATTAAAAACAGCCTTCAGTATGGTTGCCCAGATGTAAAGACTTCCCTTCCCACCAAACCCTGGTGTTTCTCCTGAGCAAACCTATTCAGCCAAATACCACAGAAGAATATGCAAGCTTTCATCAGGTACAGGTGGATGGTGGCGCTTCTCTTTTCCTCTACTTCTGTGCACCTGATAAAAGTGGTGACTTAGGACAGCTCACAATGTCATACAAAATTAGAAAACTTTTCAGATCTAAACAAATATGCAAATGAAAAATAGTCTGGGCAGCATAATATTTCTTAAGGATACTACTATTAATACTAATATTTAGTTTCCATACCAGTGTGACTCAGGTCACTTTACAAATCTTGGTAGTATTCCCATTCTATAGCACAGAAAAATAGGGAATTTGCCTACTTACAAGGCTGAAATTGAAATTAAGGAACTGATAAAGAAAATGAATCCTGGAAATAAGAAAGTGGCTAATTTAGTGAAAATCATTAGTTTAAAAGAGAGGTTGGGAAAACAGGTACCTGGCTTTGTCAGCAATTATGCAGTTGACAAAGCCAGCTGCCTGTTTTACTGAACTGTTTTGAGGTCATTGCATTTCATTTTATTTTTTTCTGTCTGCAGAGTTATACCCGTTGTTGCAGTGTGTCTTCTAAGTGTTCAGTGGATCTATGCCAAGACTTATTTGCTATAGATCAACTTCACTGGCTTTAAAAACGAAGCTTGGAAGATGGATTTCTAATTCCTCATCCAATCACAGATATATAAAGGCTTATTCCCACATGTATTTTTTTTTTAAAGCATAACAATGTGACAGGTTCTGAATGGTGATAAGCGAAGAAAGTCTACATGCTCTTATAATTCGATGATATAACCAGACTTGAAAAATTCATATTGTGGAAATGGAGCTCCATTACTATTTCTTTTAACAAAACTAAAGTTTGTTAATAGTTTTCTGATAACCTAGAGAATTAGGGAACTTATCTCATTTACTTACAAAATTCAATTTGAAATTAATTCCATGGAACACCCCAAGGGTGTTAGGAGTTTTGCAGAAAAGGAGTTCCACCCATTCTCACTGCATCAGTTCTTCAAACTGCATTGCATAATTAATAATCCGTGAAATGTGTCTACCAAAAAAGTTACAGATACGTGAATTTGCAGTGGATAGAGTAAAGAACACAAACAAATCTGAAATGACACTGTTTCACTGTCCTCAATAATTCAAAGACATTTAGTTAATATTTTGTATATGCAATTTCTTGTTGCTGTAGATGTTAATATACAGTCAGTTACTGAGAGAAAATGCAAAAAAACCCCAACAACGACAAAAAAAAGGATACAAAACCCACAAAAAAACAAAACCAAACTTCAGCCTTTTATCAGGATTACCTTTCATACCACTGCTTGTAAAACTGAGTTGTGTACAAGCGTGGAACAACCAGGTGGAAAGACCTGATGGTTATTTATGTATGTATAACAATTCTCTGTCTGTCTGACAAGTCTCTGTAAAAAAAGAAAAGAAAAAAATATTCATGTGTTTTTTCAAAAAAACCAACCTGATTATATCCCACAACATGAGCTTAAGAAACCTGTTTCAAAATGTGTACCAAATGTAAAAGACGCAAACAAAAATCTCTATCTAGTATGTAAAAAAATAAAATATCCCTGAAAATAGAATAAAACTAAATTAACTTGACATATAGGAAAAAAAGACCTCTAATTAAAATCTTACACATTGTTCAATTAACCACAAATGCCTGTTTGGTAGTAAATTAGGTAAGTTCTATAATGGTAGCCTGATATAGCATGTACCAATAATAAAGTATCTTCTATTTAGAAAATGAATCTTGACATCTTATGCCATTGAGAGTGTTACGGGGAAAAGAGAACAGAATACAGTCAGATGTGGTGATTTTCAAGCATTAGAGTTAGTAAAAGTAAAACGTTGGAATGAGCAGACCACTGCATTTATTAAAAGCACTTCTGATTAATTGGACTTTGGATAGAGGTAAAGTTGTTTGGATTGTAGTATTCATATTCTTAACACATGGAGTTGAAAAGAAGGAAAGAAAAGGCTTACTTCCATACCACTGCTTTTAATTATAACAAAATTCTGGTAGTATGTCTTTAAAAAAATGCTCAAAATACTTTGCAGAGTAGAAAAGAAATAGAAAAAATATCAGGATATAGCAATCAAGTCCAAACATGAAGTATTTGTTATGTGCTTCTAAAAGCCATTCTGACATTTACAGCATCTTCCTTACACATTTCTGTAAATTAGACTAAAATTAGAGTAATTAGGTACCATAACTATATTCCTATATCTTAAGAAAAAAAACCAAACATATAAATAAATCCTACATGCAAAAATCTTCAAGTTACTTGATTTAAGTTTATTTCTGGAAGGTATTTTTTTGCACCTTGTGCTTTAAAGAGAAGTTGAAGGGAAATAACACAGTGACTGCACGCAGAGTGCCCAACATTTCAGTCAAGATTCACTCTTACGTTATGAATACCTTCAAGGAATAAATTCTGTATGTCTAATAGCAAGTCTCTACTGTACCTGTCAAGGTTTAAATTTGTATTCTCAATTTTTTTATTTTACACCAGAGAATCTTTGATATCTCTAATGGTCTTTGGAAAACATTTTTTTCTTCCCCTGACCCCGTCAGTGCAACCTCCCCTTGTGCCATACAGTTAAGCTGTGGACCCAGTCTGATAATGTTTTGATGAAAAGGAAGATGTGCTGAGAAACCGAAGCACTTTCATAGTGTCACAGATACCTAGAACATATAAATGTTCAGTACACCAATGGGTGGATAAAAACATTGTACTTTATATATGTCCAGTTAAGTAAAATGGAAAAGCAACTGTTATTTCTGACACCCAAAATAAACATATATCCAGCAATAAAAGACAAATGAAACCTAACCTACTTCCACTTAGGAAACATCCCAAAACTCTCTTTCCTTCATCCTGCTGACTACCTGTTTCTTTCCTCAGAAAAGAGATGTCAGCATTTCAGGCCTTCTGGCAACCTCCTTTTTTAACAGAATATGTTAGCTATTAAGGCCAAACTGCCCTTTGTAAGATATCTGGACAGACCAAACCACTTTAATCTTTCACTTGGAAATGTGCTCTGTTTTCTCCTTAAGTATGAGACATTCATGTCACCTTCTTAATTAGAATAATGGTTGTTTTCCTTCTCTGGATGGCACCATAGCTGCTCAGTTAGGAGGCATTTTCTCTGTTTGCCTATTTGGTAAACAACTTTTTGCTGCAATAAGTTGAAAAATTCTCCGTCACCCCTTAGGGACTGATTGGTCTGTTTCCATAAGGAATGTCTTTAACTAGGCTTTACTTGATATATAAATCTTTTCCAATCATACTTGCTTCAAACATATAAACAAACTAATTGTTTATATCTTGTCATTCACTCTTTTTTGAAACCGAACATAGAGTAATAAACCAATTGGAGTGACAAGGATTAAATTATTTAGCCACAGCCTCCTCTTCTTTTGTATATTAGAACTGTGACATTTATAGAAGGCATACTAAGCTTATGTAAACTTTCATAGAAGGTACATTGCCTTGAAAGCCTCAGGTTTACAAATATCTGTTCAATGCAGTAATAATCAAACTACCCAACAGTGACAAAATGCTTTTATGGACAATTGGAATTTCATTTATTTACCAGTTAAAACCAGACAGGATCATCTCTCCATTTTCTACCACTCAGAATATTTCACCACAGACAACTGATCATTTCAAATCAAAACATAAGTTTTAATACTTCAATTATGTATGTATGAAATGCCTCAGAATTAAAATAACTTAAATATTAATCTTTCCTCAGAACACAGAGTTAGCATTATTCTGTTAAGCAACAGCATCCTAAAATCAATTCTTCAGTCACATAGTTTAATGTATCTGAAAGGAAATTCCTCCAAAGCCATCACTGTTTCTATTAGGCATCCATCCAAAAATTATTTTTCTCATTCAGCAATAAAAACAGTAATGTATTCCTCCCCCTCCTAGAATGTTTAATCATGGATTTTACCATGTATAGCAAATCAGATTTCTTTTCCTGCCTAACCTTGTAAGATGATACTTGGCATTAGAAAGTGATTATCTTATTTCTATCGATTTAGAATAATAATTTAAAAAAAACCCCAACAACAAAACCACACAATACTTATAAACCTACTCTGCAAGCAGGTACACATCTGCGTTGTTAATAACATAGAAAGAACTAGTGTAGATTGTCCTGAACTGGGCTTACATTTAAACAAAATTTGCCTCAGATTTCTGGAAGCCTTTGAAATAACATTCCCCTACATGTGACTGTACCTTATCAGTACACTTATTATGGATAAGTGACTTCATAAGCCACTGCTTTTTTTAATAAAACCTGTTCATGAATTTCACTGAATAAGAACAAGTTGCAAGCAAGTAGAAGTTAAGCAAGAAATTGCAATTTTTGTTTTATTGGCCATTTTAAAAGAAGTTCCTATTATGCTGAGTCTAAGGTTAGCATGATCTTGCCTACATAAAACAAATAACACGTAACAAATTCATATAAAAATGCCATGTTCTAGAAATACATATGATTGGCATTTCTCAAAAATATTTGAAGGAGTTTGATGAAAAGACCAGTTTTCTCTGATCTTCTTGAGCAAGTCTTTGCACAAAATTACATAGCATCCTCACATAACCTTTCGTCCATCTGTCACTTTCTTATTCATATAAGAAGCATTTGTTATTTACAGTAATGACTAAATTTTTAATCAGTTATGTCCTAGTTGCCTGTTGTTTATTCATTATGTGACTAATGGTTCATCCCCACAAACACAAAGGCACACAGAGGCATGATGGCCGTCTGGGACCATGTACCTAATTGTATAATAATGTATATGTACCTATGTACCATGTACCGTCATTCCCAATAACCTAATTAGGGGTACAAGCCTCAACCTTGCCCCTCTCAGGGCATCCCAGAGGGATGTCAGCCCCATGGGCTGGGTGAGACCCATCACAGTGAGCCAGCAGGACCAGTTCTTCAGGCCACCTTACAGACTGAGGAGGTCACTGCATTGAGGTGTGAGGCCTTTTGTGGGATACAGAGAAAGAGCATTTTAGGACTGTACAAGACTTCTTATGGGATGTTTAGCAGAGGCACCAAAGGTGGGGAATAGGAGGGATCATGGAGGTTTGGGGAGAAACAAATGTGGGAACAGAAAAGCATAAGGTGATAAAAGGGATCAGCTGCACGTAAAAAGGGGACAGACACCTAATCATCAGTCTGTCCCATCTTCATGTAAAATTCCATTTGAAACTATTTACCTGGATGTGGGGAATGGATCCAGGGTCAGATAGTGGATAGATTGTCTAACGCCATCTGTTGGAGGGATCTACATTTTATATATTCCTATATTTCCCACTAATGGGCCTTCATCCTGAAGAGCCAGAGAGGGAAACAAGATTAGGCCATTTGTGCCATCTGTGTTTGTGTGAACATTTCTGTCTGTTAGCTTGTGTGGCTGGCCATAGAAATATGTGTTTATAGCATATGTGGTAATGCATGTCTACGGAGAATACATGCTCAGCCTCGCTACTGGATGGATCTGGGGACATGGAGCTGTGACAGCCTTGCCTCTGCCAAGTTCCAGGTTCATCAGCCTCTAACATTGATGAGTGGAGTTTAATCAAATTCAAAGCACAGTGGTTAATGGATTGTTATTATGTTGTTTAATATTTGGAGTTTTCTTTGCTTATTTGTTTGGTTTCCATGACCCTATTCCTTGTCTTCAGTATCCGTGGCAGAACCTATTCTACATCTGCATCCACATTTTTGGGGTAATTTTTAAAGACATCTGAGATTGTAAAACCAAGAGATAAACTACACATTACAAATGTTGAAACAGAATTTATAGCGAGAAATATAACACATTTTCAGACATTAGGACAATGGAGAAAAATCTTTTTTTCCTTCCTGTGAATAGTGTGTGTGTAATAGCCTTGGCAAACAGTCAAACTCCCAACCAGCTTCTCACTTATCCCCACTTCTTACAAGAACAGGAGGAGAAAATAGGATGAGAAAGCTTGTGGGTCGAGATAAAAACAGGGAGATTGGTTACCGCTTACTGTCATGGGCAAAACAGACTCCATTTGGGGAAAATAATTTATCGCCATTTAAAGCAAATGCAGGTAGTGAGAAACAAAGAAAAACACTGAAGTAATATATTTCCTTCTCCCAAGCTTCACTCCTTCATTCCAGACTGCTTTACCTTTACCCCACCAGCACAGGAGGGATGGAGGGGTTATAGAAAGTACATAATGGTTTCTCTCTGCTGCTCCTTCCCTTTCATACTTTTCCTCTGCTCTGGCATGGGCTCTCCCATGGGCTGCAGTCCTTCAGGAAATATTCATCTGCTCTGGCATGGGGCCCTTCACAGGCTTCAATGTATGTCTGCTCTGGAGCACCTCTTCCTCCTCCTCCTAGTTCTCCTCCACTTCTGACCTTGGTGTTCCCACTGCTGTCTCTCATTCCTTTTTGCTCCCTCTTTCTCTCTCTCTGGGGTGTTTTCTGCCTGTTCTCAAATATATTTTCACAGAGGTGTCACCAGATGTGTTGATGGGCTCAGCTCTTGTGTAATATGAGTCCATTGAGGAGCTGACACAGGGCAGTCCCTGGCCTTTTTTCACACAAGCTGCCCCTAAATACACCCCAACCCACACACCCCACCCCTAACACCAAACCCTTGCCACAGACACCCATTATAGGTACAGTGCTCAGACAGTTTTATTCTGTGATCTTTGCTGGTTTTCAATAACCTTTTATGCCTCTGATACTTTATATATGACCTAGGTGAAATAGAGAAAGAAATGATGGCTATATGACTGGTAAATGGTAACCTATCAGAAATGAAGCTACAAAAAATTAACGTTTTACAACTGCATTTCTATATCCATTTCCTCTTCTGGCACTCATGTATGCATTTGGAAAGAGGTCCATACCTTGTCGCTGGGAATCGAACTTGTGTTGTTGAAATCATTACTTAAGCACAGTTTCAGGTTGCAGTGAAATTTCCATGAAAGATTTAAGCCAATACATTTTACCTCACGGCTGAAGTTAAAACCATGCATATAGTTATTCGGAGGACCTCCATGACCATGTATTTTCTCACCAACTACTATAAATGATCATGTTTAACCTAGAATATTAAGATAAATGCGGGTATTTTTAAAGAAAACAAAATTATTACGTGAATTACCAGCCTCATCCATCCACTAGATTCTGCCTGTCTTCTTGTACCTATATGGTTCAAAATCATTCAGATGCCATTCAGAATAAGACAACAGAAAATATCTGTTGTCTTATATATTATATATAATATATATAATTATATATATTTCCTATATATATATTATACCCATTTCACTTTCTATCTAACCATTTATAACCATTTCAGAATCCAAGCATGAATTTGATTAATGCAGAGATGAACTAGAAAACAGAGGTAATATTAGCCTCAGGAAGCTGCATACATCTATGGTCACAGAACATCAAATAATTAAACTACCCTGTATATTTTAGATTGGTGGTGCATTTTAGACTAGTAATTGCATTTAAGGTCTGTAGTTCTATGACATTATTATGGGAAGCACTGCTGATTAAATGTCATTGCACAGCTGAAGAACCAAATTATACCATTAGACATTCCATCCTGTTTTAAAAAATGATACTGTCTGTATAGCATGTCAACTACCTTTAACAAGATATCCAAAAGGGCTTCCTAAAACTCACAGTGCACACAGGAGCTGTGTTACTTTTCTAGGCATACCATGTCTTTATTTCACCATCTGCTATATCATGCCTGAGCTTAATAAGAAATTTTGCAGCTTGCTAAGTCCTATAATTCTAAGAAGATGCTTATATAAAGATTAACTTTTAAAATTAGCAATATGGGAAGTAAAGTGGCAGAAATTCGATGAAGGGAGGGAGAAAGAAGTGAGCACACTTTTTGCTTATCGTTCGATGTCCTAGTAGCAAGTTACCGTGAACAGAGAGGAAAATCTTAGCTGGAAAGAATTAAAAAAAAAATAGGTGATTTTACTGTAAATTGAGATAGCTGATAGACATTGGGTTTATCCTATGATCTCTCCAGCCTTCTAGGTAAGAGAAAAGACAATGATTTTACCTGTTATAAATGATTTTTATGAAGATCTCAGTAATAGCTGAGAAAAGCCTGCCAACCTGTGAAAAGTATGAACTGTTAAATAAAGGAGGGTTAGCAATAGCAGTGGACTGGCACTCAGATTCAGTGCTTACTCGTTAGGTTACTCTAATTGTTTCTGCAGTGTCTTCACCGAGCTCTCAAAAAAAAAAAACCCTCTAAAGAGGAAGATAGCCGTATACAGCTTGTGTGTGAACTAGTCTGGGCCGTTTTGCCTCAGTGGCAGAGAACGGTTTCTGGCCGTTTTTTATTTACCTGTATGAAAACAGTCTGAAATGTCAGAATCACAGAATGATAGGAGTTGGTAGGGACCTCTGAAGATCATCTAGTCCAACCCCCCTGCTAGAGCAGAGTCACCTAGAGCAGTTTGCACAGGAATGTGTGTTTCTAATATCTCCAGAGATGGAGACTCCACCACCTCTCTGGGCAGCCTGTTCCAGTGCTCTGCCACCCTCAAAGGAAAGAAATTATTCCTCATGTTTAGATGGAACTTCCTATGTTCAAGTTTGTGCCTGTTACCTCTTGTCCTGTCACTGGGCACCACTGAAAAGAGCCTGGCCCCATCCTCCTGACACCCACCCTTTAAGTATTTATAAGCATTGATAAGATCCTCCCTCAGTCGTCAGCTTGCTAACTTAGCTGAGACACTGAAACAGAAAGGAAAAGCTAAAAGCATAACCTATAGCTGAACTGTCTTATGTTTTGAGGTCTTTTTCTATTAAATCAAACTTACTTTAACTCTAGTTTAATAGAATAAAATAATATTTTTTATTTACAGATATCTGCTAATAATTAAGAACAATCTGATTCATGTAAGTGATGCTGTATTCTCTGTTCTGGGAGCCCATGAAGCTACACTACTGAATCATCATAGAATCACGGAATGGTTAGAGTTGGAAGGGACCTTGAAGATCATCTAGTTCCAACCCCCTGCCATCAACAAGGACACCTTCCACTACACCAGGTTGCTCAAAGCCCCATCCAACCCACAGTAAATGTATCCCAGAATTTCTTTGGTAAGAGAAGGAATAATAGGAGAAGCAAACCCCAAATCTCTCCCTTCAGATAATTCAGATTTAATGGATGTCACCATGTTATAACAACTGTTTGCTTTATCAGACCATTAAAAGATATCTGACTTTCTCCTGTCGTTCTTTCCCTGGAGATTTGAAATATCTATTGTGAACATAATAGGCCAAAGTACACAAGATTTCTTTTTCTTTTTTTTTTCTGAGTGAGTTCTGCTAGAATTAAATCTATTATGAATGCTCTAGGAAGTTCCCCTGTCAATCCTGAGAAAGCCCCATATTTGAATGTCATAATTCATTTACATTGAACTTTACACTAAGAACAAGAAAGAAGGTAAAACCATTACTGTTGTGAATCAACAGAAAACATGTCTGTGGAGAGAGACAATACCAAGAACAGAATGTTGACCCCGTGCTCATCAGGGGGTCCACAGCTAAAAGCAAAATCAGCAGTGAATCCAAACAAGAGACTGCTTATTAAAAAGGGCAGGAGAAAATGCTGACACCCGCATGTCATTACTGAAAAATTCATTCAAGAGCTTAAATGTGTCCTGCAGCTCCCAAAGCTTTTCCTGTGAGAAGACAAAACAACATGCCAGCACACTGAGCAAAGAGGAGTGCATTACATATGGTCAGAAACAAGACAATTTAAAGTGAAAATTCAAGAGAGCACAGCAGGATGCACAACCCAAATCGTTCAGGGACTAAACAGTTATTTTAAGCAATGTTGAACGGTTCCAGCATTTGGCAGGTGAATTTGTTGTGGCACATCTGCTTTTTGTTAACAAAAGTGTGTTTGCAAAAGAATCCAGAGGGACTTTGGGACCTTATATCATAAAATCTTATTGGTTTATAGATCTTGATACAGCTTCAGGAGAGGATACTTTTAGAGGCAATGGACAGAGTATCACAGAATCACAGAATCACAGAATGGTTCGGGAGTAGTCAGCTTATATGGGAGTTTCAAGTGAAGGCAGAACGTTAATATAAGTTTTACCATTGACAATACTTACAGCACACAAACCTCAGGAAATCTGGGTTCAATAATGTAATATAATTTAGTATACTTTGGTTCTGTGCCCAACTGAATTAAATACTCTGTGTCCTTTCACAGAGAGATAAAATTCTCTCCACTAGAAGATCTTGACTTATGTTCAAATACAAAAAATAAGTGCCAGTTAAGATCATTTTAGATTCAAAAGCCAATCATTTCAAAAATTTCAATGTCACAAAAATATTGAAAAAATTATATCTTCTTGAAGCCCTCACCACCACCTTTTTCCAAAACTGTGAGTGAGGACATAAGTCATAATGAATAAATCTCAAACTTGGTCATAAGAACCAGTGATTCTTAGCCCAATTTTCCCTAAAAAAAAAAGATTGAAACTTAGGATATCTTTGCCCAGCTAAAAGCTCTAACCATGAACTTTATGTTCTGCATAGTTCCACTTTCTTACAAATGCAATATGGCTGCTATTAGACAAAGTAGAAAAGTTTCACCAGGAGTGATTTATTATGTTCCCTATAAAAGTATAACATACTGACCACATCATAACAACTAGCTGAGATATGATTAAAAAATAAAAGCAGTTTTAACTTCCTGACATTGGAAAAAAAAAGAAGGCTTAAGAAGTGAAAACAGATGATGTCCAGGATTGTGACTTCCAAGTGGAGCTAAACATTTAAATAAGGCTAAATCTTGGACAAAGTTGGGACTGAAGAGTCACTGGGTAGGATTCAGCTCAATGTTGGAATATTTACATTTATGTGTGTACAGTCTGTGGTCAATACGTATGCTATCTAAGCTCTTATTTAGTCAGTGAAGATCAAGTCTCAGACACTGGTAAACTGGTAAGATTCAGCTGAACAGGGTGCTGGGCCATCTTGCCAAGAAAGGTTGGAGCAGATGATCCTTGAGGTCCCTTCCAACCTGGCATTCTATGATTCTATGAAGTCAATAGTTTCAGTCAATTGACTGAAACAGACTTAGCAAAGAGGGTGTCCAGTCATACACTCAGTACTTCTTATCAGCTAGGTAGCTGATAAGGTAGCTCTCCAAATAGCCCAACACTTGTGAATCTGGGACCGAGGCACTCAGTTCTCCCCATGAATCGCACAGACACTCATAGTGACCTATTGTAGGATATTGTAACACTTTATTCCTTTTGTTCAGTTAAATGACCTTATTGGAAACAAGGAGGTAATAGGGATAAAGTACAGACTTCATAAAGTAACTTCCAAACTCTCTTTTCAATGAAACATACAATATCATAGTGTATGTCTAAAATTCTTTCTGAAACTTGAGATAATAAAAACAGAGAAGACTGATCTAGTCTAAGATATAACCCTTCCTCACATTTAGTTTCCTGTTTGATGATTAAATACAGAGGTAGCTAAACTGGTTTCTTGAGATCCCAGCCATGCCTACTCTGTTCTTCAGCTGTTAGTAATGAATGATATATGAACTTCCAAATGTGTAATGTCTTTTCCTCCCTTTTCCTTATGCTTCATCTAGGGTGGAGGTAAACTCAAAACTGTGATGTTTAAGGAAGTAAAGTGCACAAATGCCAGCACTTTTATATTACATTATCAGGATAGGATTTATGTCCCTGCTAAGAGGGAAGTTAGTGATCAGGAGACAAGCACCACTGAATTCACAGACTAATGGATTTTAAGGCCAGAGAGGAGTCCAGCTGGAGTTCTTGCATATCACAGGCCATGATGTGATATGCAGTTGATGTCATATATCTTGACTTCTTTAAGGCCTTTGACATGGTCCCCGACAATATCCTTGTGACTAAATTGGAGAGATATAGATTTGATGGATGGACTATTTGATGAATAAAGAATTGGTTGACGGCCACATCCAAAGAGTTGCAGTCAACAGTTGAATGTCCAGATGGAGATCAGTGACAAGTGCTGTCCCTCAGGGGTCCGTATTGAGATTAGTATTGTTCAATATCTTCATCAATGACATAGACAGTGGGATTGAGTGCACCCTCAGCAAATTTGTGTATGACACCAAGCTGAATGGTGCAGTTGATATGCTTGAAGGAAGGGATGCCATCTGGAGGGATCTTGGCAAGGCTTGAAAGCCTCATGAGGTTCAACAAGGCCAAGTGCAAGGTCCTGCACCTGAGTCTGGGCAACCCCCAGTATCAGTACAGGCTGGCAGATGAAGGGATTAAGAGCAGCCATGCAGAGGATTTGGAGATATTGGTAGATGAAAAATTAGATATGAGTCAACAATGTGTGCTTGCAGCCCAGAAAGCCAATTGTATCCCAGGCTGTATCAAAAGAAGCATGGTCAGCAGTTTGAGGGATGTGATTCTGCCACCTCTATTCCAGTCTTATGAGTACCTGGAGTACTGCATCCAGCTCGAGAGTCCCCAGTACAAAAAAGACATGCATTTCTTAGAGGGTGTCCAGAGGATGGCCTCAAAAATGGTCAGAGTGTTGGAACTCCTCTGCTATGAAGAAAGGCTGAGAAAGTTGAGGTTGTTTACCCTGGAGAAGAGAAGGCTCCAGGGACATGTTATTGTAGCCTTTCAATGTATAAAGGGAACTTATAACAAAGAGGGAGAAAGACTTTTTACCAGGGCCTGTAGTGACAGGACAAGGGGTAATGGTTTTAAACTAAAAGAGGTAGATTTATATTAGATGTAAGGAATAAATTCTTTACCATGAGGCTGGTGAGACACAGGAACAGGTTTCCCAGAGAAGTCGTGGGTGTCCCATCATTGGAAGCATTCAAGGTCAGGCTGGATGGGGCTTTGAGCAACACGATCTACTGGAAGAGGTTCGATGATCTTTAAGGCCTCTTCCAATCCAATCCAAACCAAACCACTTTATGATTCTGTGATTCTATCATTCTATCAAATCTACTGGTATTTGCCCACGTTACATGGCTTTGAATAGCAAGGAAAGATTATCAGGATTTTGGAGAAAAATAAACTCTGTGTAAAGTAAAAGTTGGAATTCTAAGGCCCCCTAGAAATGTTTTAATTTGTTTAATGGATTTTTAAATTTGTTTTAATGGATTAAGGCTGCGATTACTCTTTTAGCTATTCATACCCTTTAAATAAGTGCCTACTTGAGCCCTTAGTGTAATTTTTCTTATTTATTTTGGGGGTGGTTACTGTCTGCATCCTGAGGAGGCTGGTTCTAGTCCTGCCTAACCATGGGCCTGGCCGAGCTGGTCCCAACCTGTGGGCCTATCCCCATCGACAATAATGTGCCTGATGCACAGGGCTGGGGCTTTCCCCGGCGCCCCCTGGCTGCCCTGCTGCTGGCTGAGGTGATGGGACAAGTCCTGGCTGCCAGGCCCTGCCCTGACAAACAACAAGTGCCCTGTTTAGGGAGCGGTGGCCGCTCAGAGTGCCTGGCCCCCAGGCTCACACAACACCTTGATAGTTATTCTTATTGCAATGGGAAAATGTAACTCCTATTTTTATTTTTTTAAAATAAATTATTTTTAAGTAGATGTAATCCTGGGATATTTCATTCACTTTTAATAGCCAATGTGAAAGTGGTGGAATGATCTTGGTTAAAGAAAAGATTCTTTTTACAAATCTATTTTTCCCTGTCTGAAATCTCTTTCTACAAATACATTTTTGCAAAAAAAATTTTACACCTCTACTTTTATGTAATTGAGGGAGAAATACAGAATTTTTTTTTTTTTTTTTACCCCTGAGTGTCTTTATGTTTCTTTGGGTTTCTTTCTTGGAAAGTGATTGCTGTTAGTTCTTTATAAAGAATAACTTCTGTATAAGATTTCTAAGATTTTGAGTTATTTGGTTTTAGATGGTGCTTTTTTTTTTTTTTTTAATTTTTAATAGAGCTGCTAGGTTCTGCCCACCAAAATTATTTTAGATAGATAAGATTTTTGCTTTCATTATTCCCCTCCCTTCTTGTAGTGAATTCCTAACTAATGCCCCTTCTTTGAAATCAGGATGTAGCCTTACCATTACTCTTCAAAAGAAATTGTGATCTCACATTTTTCTCTGTCTTTTCTGATCTCTGCTTGCTACACTTGTTCTTCCTAATGCTATTGTCAGGTATAAGGAGAACAAATTTACTTATAAAATTTCACAGTGAATTTTATTATAACTGTTGTTCCTGATTTTTCTGTACTTCACATTTGGGAAAGAAAGTAACATCTGTAGTTCTCCAGGAAGTTCCAGTACACAGTTTAACTAAGCGTAATGGGATAGTTAGATTTAGAAAGGGGAAAAAATGTGCTTTTTGAAAACTGTGGAGATAGAAACATAGTCTGTGTCACTAACTGAGGCAAAATATGGCATGTCTGTTTATATCAATTTTCTAAGCATTCTTCAGAATTACTTTTCAGTCATAGACAAAGTACAAACATCTCCACATTTAATGGGAAGCAATCAAAAAAAAGTGTTTGGAAAATAGATTTTACTTCAGATTTCTAGGAATGCAAAAAACAGTATTGAAACTAAGCTAACGTTTTACTTTTAAAATAATACATTTTGAGGAGTAATAGTTATTCAGTTTAAGCTTTTCTTTATTAAATTGACACATAGTACTTTAATACTTCTAGGATTCGCATCACAAGCTGGACTGCAATACATAGCAAAAATGTGTTTTACCCAGGAATATAGGTAGATATAGTTCAAAGTCTCAGGAGGAGTAGAAATGTTCAGTAATCAGGTGGTATACCTTAAGGAGTCATTTTTCCTGACTATAAGGAAATTTTAAAATGAGTCAAAAGAAACAGTCACCTGCTAATTGTCCAGTTAGGCTTGGACTAAACTGAAGATACAGGAAAATTAAGAAATTTAAAGAGGAAGAAGACAAGGATTCCAGTTAAACAACTGCCCCTCTTTTTTGAGGCAACACCTGCTATCTGGCCTGCAGGCTTTTTATCAATAAGCATTTCCACACTTCAGGATGACACCAGACCAGTGTTCATCATGTTTTAGGAATAACACAAAATATGATCTTTTCAATAAAGTGGCTAAAGCCAGTACCTTTCATAAGGAAGATCTCATAATAGTAAGTAGAGATTGAATATTCTGGGATACGTTGTCCTAACTTTTCTATTGAAAACTTATGCTATAAACCTGAATTGTAGTACCATTGCTTTATCAGATCTCTTTTATCTGATCTGTGAATCTCTTAAGAAAACAATTTATCATGAAACTGTGCACTAGTCATCCACAAGCTACACCAGTAAAGCAATAATATAAGAGTATTACTATATGTCACAGAGCCTTGGCTAGCAAATACATGAACAGATGACTACAGCCTACTATGATAAATGGAAGTCACTTTGGAAAATATAGAGAGAGCAGTGGTAGAATAGTTTAAGAATATCAATCAAAAATTGTTTCCAGTTAGAAATATCTATCTGGAAAAAAACCTACATGAAAATTTAAACAGTTATGCTTTCCCTCTGCATTAGCCTGTACCTCTCCTTCTGCAGGATCTATGGAGATTTGCTTTCCAACGAAGACACCTCAATGAAGTGTCTAAAATTGGGCATCAAGCATAATTAATTTTGAATTAATTTATAATTTATCAAAAGGGATCTTTCCATTGGATTTATTTGACTTTACCTAGGTCCAATCAGACAACAAACTCTATTGTCACTATATATATAAAAATATAACATATTTCTCTTTATAATATAGAAGCTACAGAAATGATGACTCAAACATTCCTTAAGCCAAAACTCCAAGTTATTAGTTTCTAGATTAAACATCTACTTTTGTATAAGAGGACACTGAACTCATACAACTGCAAAGCTATACTGTATGAACCATATGTTAGTCTTATATAATCACTGTAACACTCAGATTCTATTCTGGTGAAAGGAGTTGGTTATTACAAGGACACATATCTAAGTAATACCAGCAGTGAGGCCTGCCTCTTCCCATCTTGACACTCTTTATGGTTATAATTAATTAGATTCTTTGTGCAGTCTTGAGTATGAGGCCATCAGACCAAAGTAGTGCCAGAAACATCTCACCTTTTTTACAATTTATGAACTTTTACAATAACTTAGATTTAAAAGTGAAAATTTCCCACTTATACATATAAAACTTGTGACCCTTTAAATAACGTGACTTCTTATGTTTGGTTGTTTTTTTTCATATATACTTATTATTCAATAGGTGAATGTGACCATGTAGGCATGTACACTATGCGTATATATAAAAAGATGAAATGTTTATTCATGGTGGTTATCACAGTAATTGAGTATACAAATGAGTATGTTTTAACTTTTATAAAAGAAAAGCAAAGTTTCATGGCACTTTGTTCTGTAACTTCTTTATGACAGAAATTTGATTTAATGTGCAAATGTCTGTGTGCACTTCTGTCTTGATTAAAGACACTGAATTGTTTTCTAAGCAAGCTTCCTAAAATTCCCATAAATGTTAAATAACTCAAGCCATTAAAAGTATGTCATTTATAAAATATGACTAGAAATGCTGCAAATTATTTACAGATACCATTTTGTTCTTTGACTTTTCTATTCCAGTGAGCAAGCTGTGAATTCTAAAAATACAATCTGCTTTGTTTAAAACTGTTCAGTAGCTGGTTTTCTTGGAGATTTCTGATTAGAGGTAGTTTCTACAGATTTGAGGACTCTGCCAGATATTTGGGGGTCAAGAACCTGTGACAATGGTAAAGCATAAATGAAGTGGAGGAAATTCAAGTATAAATTGTTATCCTTGGAATTAATGTAATATCAGAGGGAGTCAAAATTTCCTCTGAATGGGACTGAGAAAGCATGAGGATAGAGCCTCATAAGAGTTAGAAAATCTTTCAGACAAGGGAGATCAGAGAATGGAATGAAAAGAAAAAGATGTAGGTAATAAAACCTGATAAAGTAAAATGTTAGAAAAAAGTTATATATTTTCTTAAAAGGTTAAACAATGGGGGGGGGGGGAACGGGTTTAGAAAATGGAGAATGAGGGCAGTCAAGTCGATGGAAAGAAGGAAACAAATCCCAATAGGCATTTTGTAAAAGCAGCTGTAAACTCCAGGTATTTCGAAGATTATACCCCAAAGGATGGCAAATCCTGATTTTTCAAGACCGAATAGTACATCGTATCAAATCTGGGCAGTTTCCCATTGACATTTTGAAACAGCAGTGGCAAGTTTTATGAGTGGGAAAGTTTTCATACTCTTGGGTCCCTGAATAACTGATGTCTTGTCTAGAGATAGTGCAGAGTAAAAGCCAGTGGCTCAAGCAGCCCTCTCATGAGATGATAAGGGGAAACAGAGAAATATTGGGTACAGAAACTGAAAAATAACAACCGAGGAGCATTTAGACAGCTTGATCCATTTGTTGATGTATGAAATGGAGTTGGAGTTCTATGTTCCTGTTAAATTCTTATTAACTGTCATTCTGTTCTGTTTCTGAGTGAGATTTTTTGGGGGATTTTCCAGTTAGCTGATTGAATAAATGATCAAATGACTAAGCCTTTTCTCCTTGAACTTGGATCACCTGCCTAGGACTGTTTGCACATGAACTCATGGCTTTCCCCTACCATTTCAACATTGGAATCAAAACATGCAAAAAAGCATAAAATTGTGTTTTGGATAAACTGTGGTTTTGAAGTTGTTGTCTAAACAATGATTCCATTTACACGTGAGTACTGGGAATCATTTCTGTTTCCCTCTATGCTACTTTACAAATATTTTTTTCTTCACAAATATGGAGAAACAAATTCTGGATGCATTATTGTGAAAAAAAAAAAGTTCAACAAGCTTTTATTGTTCAACAAAACCACCTGTATTATATGTTTAAACTTTGCAGCAATAGAGGATCCTGGGTCTGTGCATTTATACGAGTGCTACAGGTCCTTTTCTAGTAAAATGTGTGTGTACACATATAAGCATATGGATGCACATGGATGAATTCATCTATTTCTTTATTCATATATATTATGGCATTTGGTTTTTAGTTCTTCAAGGTATTTAAGTTCCTAAACAGACGAACTTGGACATGATTGTGAACAACATATCCATTATTCTATAGGTAAATTATATTTGATAAGTATAATCAGCAAATAAGGCACTGCAAATGATAAACATGTTCCCTTCTCATGGCACATTCATCTAGCATACCCATCACCACCAATCTGTTGTTTTGATCTTTATTTTCGTTCTTACACAACAGCTTTCTTAATATTTCAGCTACTGATCATCACAAACATCATTCTGCTCTGCAAGTGATTCTCATTGAATTCAGTTATTTAATAAAGTTTCTGTTTAAATTATGCTATTTTATTTTAAGCAAGATATTATACTCACTAAACTTTTAAAAAAAAATCCCTTCTAATATACATTCTGTCTTGAAAATTAGTAATCTTTCACAGAACTTTTTATGAAGTTAATGTTCTACTATATATATTCAGCATAACATTCATTGCTTCAAAACAAGCACTATTAATTCTAATAATTATAGGACAAACAAAACTGGAACCAAAAGATTAAATCACCTGCACAAGCGGCACAGCATCAATAACTAGATTTTGTCCTTCATATTGTTTTTGCCTGCACATATACTGCAGGCAGAGCCATATTGATGGATCTTTATGCAAGTCAATTTGGTACTGAAATTACAGTTTTCTGTACATAGTAGTACACTGGCCGTTTGAAAGGCATACAGATGCTTCTTAGCAGTGCCATTACTTTCATTTATGTCGCGTCCTTTTCACTCTCATAGTTTCTCAGTATAAATTCATCCTACTTAAGCAGGCTATGCACATGCAGGTGTTAAAAAATGAGTATTAGGGTGATGGAGGACAACTGGTTTCTTTTGTAATTGAGGGGCTTTCAATGCAAACCTTCAGTTGTTACAGCAACCTTCAATTAATGAAAGTGTCATCAAAGCCATATTTCTCCACTACTTTAATACAGTTATCTCCGTTAAACATGTCTAAATGTCCCTTTCTCAACCAGTGACACAGCTGCACTTATAGACTATATGAATAGCATTAAATTAAAAATATTGTAAGTCTCTGATATGAAAACTCCTCCTAAAATCTTATTATAAATTAATATTTTTTTCTGAAAAGCATTAAAGTTCATTCTGAAAGTGTTTGATAATTTACTTATAAACTACATTGATTAATAAATTGGACTAAGACAATGAAGATGGTTTTTACCTGTGAAATTGGAACCAACATTATCGCTATGTTGTGTGAAAAAAAAGTATATTAGTTTTTTCAATCAATTTTTTATGGCAGATAATATTTAAACAATTAGCTGTATATATATTTCTACAGGGCATCCAATCTGTTTTTCTCCTCTGGAACTTTCTTCTCACACATACAACACAGAAATTTATTTCCTCACATTCATTAATTAATTAGGAGAAGATAGAAAATGTATGATTACAGCATCTCTTGATGTCAAAATGAAAGGCAGAACTATGGATCTATAATGCATGTGTCTGAGGTTGAGACCTTACACAAATATAATACTGTATAGAAGTCTAAAAAATAGCTCATTACTGATCAGTGGCACCCGTGTTAACCGCTTCCTGGGACAGAAAGAATGAATGTACATAAATTTATTAACCTATGTGATGATTATCTTACAGCTTTAATACCTGTAAAAAGTAGTACTTTCAGAAAAGAAAAGAAGTAGTGGCTCATTCTGTAGTATTGCTCTATATATCTTTCTTTTCAATGTGAAATTTGGGAATGAGGTTAAAAATTATAGTATCTTCATAGAATAATAAGGTTCAACCTAACTGGTGCGCTTATGGTGTAAGCTTTAAAAGAAGATTTAAATATGTTTGAGAGAGCTGAATGAAAATGTAACCCCATAAGGTAGATTATAAGACTTTTGGCTGTATTTTTTTCATGAGAAATTAGCAAAAATAAACAGAAATAAGTGCAGATAAAATAGGGGCCACAATACTTTTATAAATACAGATTTCTTTCACTCACTAGCATTTTCAAACTAGCACAGGGCAAATACATGTTCTGGAAGACTTCAAGAAGAAGTCATATCTCCTGGATTGCATTGACTGAAACTCTAAGTATACTGAATATATTCAAGATACACTTTTATCTTGCATTTTTAATTTAATTAGTTTTGTTTGAACATTCCTCCACTAAAAGACACAGTTAAATAACATTAAGAATGTAAATTAAACCAGCAAACAAGAAAATTAGGACTTGGCAGTACCAAAGCTTTGAGTAAATCTAGTTCCCAAGTTTCTCCATTACATCCAATAGGTGGATGATCCTTTGGATAAAAAATGTGGTCTATGCTGATGGCAGGGAGCCAAAGTTTCTGTCTCCAAAGAATATTGCTATACCTGTGTATAACAGGTAACAACAACAACAACAACAATAATAATAATAACACCAGTAATAACACAAATAAACAAACAAAAACCCAAATAAAGAAACAAAAAAAAGCCAGTCTAGAAATATTTGCAAGTCGATTATCCCCAAAGGTTTCCAATCACATGAAGGTATCAAAAATTTTACTTCCATTAGCTTGAAATTTTCCCCTATTTCAGTTTTCACCTTTTAAGTTTTTTTAATTTGTTTGGAACAGGTTGCCCAGAGAGGTTGTGTAGTCTCCATCCCTGAAAGCTTTTAAGACCTGATTGGATAAAACCCTGAGCAAACCTAGTCTGATCTCAGAGTTGACCCTGCTTTGAGTAGGATGTTGGACTAGAGACTTCTTGAGGTTTCTTCCAACCTGAATTATCCTGTGGTTCTATGACCCTTTCTTATGAAGTTCTAAACATAAATTCACTTCAAACAGGAAATTGAATTTTTCATATTGGATGTCATAATAATGAAATCTTCCCACACTTCAATGATTCTTTCATCAAAATCCTAAATTAGATTTCTCAAAAAAACCCCAACTCTATAAATCTTTATTTACAGGAAAATCAACAAATGGAAGTCACTAGACTACCTTAAGTGACATTGAACCTGATCAACTTTCATTTTGACTACTTGCATTTTGCCTCAAGCGGTTTGTAAAATCTTGGCTGCTAGTTTAGAACTAAAATTCAGGTAGTTTCTATTATATACAGTTACTGTTTTCTCTCAAATAGAAACCTAAAACTTCACAAAGATTGTCAGCCTCAGGGATCAGCAAATAACAAGCACACAGTGTTATTTCTTTTTGTTTTTTCTTATTCACTAGCTCGAGAGCTCTTTCTCTCTTTATGAACGGAACAGATTATTTATTGATTATTGAATTCACTTGTTTTCAGTATATCTTCCTCTGGACTCATTGTTCATTTTCCCGTAAACAAATGAGCTCTAGCCATTCATCTTATATACACTCTGGAAGTAGCAACAAAGCAGCAGTTCAACTTTCAGAATGAATAAAACACAGGGAAAAACAGTAACGGTTTTCCAAAAATAGTAATTGTTAAAGTTACAAAATTGTTTTCACTTTTATATTTGTACAATCCTGAAGAACCAGGATGTAAAACTGTCAAGCTTTGCTATGTTTCCAAGAATTCCAGAAGAAATTAGTGATTTTCAGTGCAATCTAGAAAAATAAAATAAAGTAGAAACATCTGAGAGCTTTGGAGTTGTAATACTAAACATCATATAATTCATCAGTATTTGATATTAGATGTGGGTTAGGCATGTGAGACCAAAAGCAGCCATCAGCTCAGTAACAATAGTGCTATAATCAAATACTTACAGTAAAAGCTCCTTGCATATATTTTCACCATTTGGCCAACTCTGTTTTTGAAAGGCATTTTCACCCTTTGAAAAAGTTTTCGCAAACACCACTTTCTAGGCATTTCTGGAAGGTTAGGACCATTTTCAGAAAACTCGTGGTTTCTCACTGCCTCCAGCTCAAGTTTCTGATTTTGCATTCTTCGTTTAAATACTGTATGTACTCCAAGTATAATTAAAGGGGTAGAGATAACAAAAGAGAGAAAATAATTGAAAACGTATGATTTATATAGTAGTTTGTTGGTTTTTTTAAATAAAGTTAACCTGAAATGATTGCATAATGACTTACTCAATATTATTTCTTGGACATGAATTTTGGATTTATAGATTGTTTTATATATATGTGTGTGTGTGTGTGTGTGTATATATATATATAATGAATCTACACAGAATACTACTGTGGTGACAACTCAGCAGTTCTTTCCTACTGAAAGGAGATATTTTCATAAACAGAATTTTTCCTATGTAGTGCACCTTGGAATGTGGACTAGAACCTAATTATACAGACTATAGTGATAATGTATTAAAAGATAGTAAAAAGGCTAATAAAAAGGACTATAAAAAGGGTAGTAAAAATATACACATATAGAATACTTATCTAGGTGAGAATTTCATGTTAAATATTTCCTTTCTTTTCTTTCCACACATCTGCTATTTCATCAGCTTTGGTGGGTTGAAATGTGATATAGTAATTTTATATGCTACTACTGTAAAATAAAAAAACTGATTTTGCCCAATTGATATTATTTTTCTCAGGCTGTAAGTTGTAAAGACAGTTCCAATGAAAAATATTACAAACAGTTAAAAAAAAGGTGGGAAATTTGTTATCTGTGAACTGCGTTATTCAAAAGGAAAGTAAAGATTGATGCATCATCATGCACTGGAGCACAGTGAAAAAAAAGGCAAAAAAACCCCCAAAATCCCCGAACCAAACAGCTCATGAATATTCTTTCTATAGTTATTAGAATAAATTGCAAGTTATTTACATTCAGACTGTATGATATGGGCTTTATTGAAAATATTGGTGCATTCAAGTGTTTCTCTGTTATAACATCTGTCTGGCTGACCATCATACGTGCAGAGATAATTTACATGTGTGGTCTTATATGTTTTCTTTGTTCTGCAATGACCCCTTGTCATGTCCTGCTCTCAGGAAAGAGGGAGGTAAGTGACTTCAGATTCATAAATCCCCAACAGCGTGGACTAAGGTGAGATAAATCTCAAGGTCCATATACAAACATTTACTAGTTTCCCAAAATTATTAGTATAGGTCTTAACAAGTCTGAGATAATTGGTTAGGCATATAATAAATTATGGAAAGGGGTGAGGTATTCCTCGTGTTACTTAACAACAGGTATAAAACAACTTAGGGCAAGCCGTACTTTAGGTCATTACTTAGCATGTTAATTATGCAACAACTTATGGTAAGTGGTACTTAAGGTCATTACTTAACAACTCTAAGAGAAAAGAGAAACTGAGGGATAGAGAAAGGAAAAGATAGAGAAAAAGACAAAGAGATCACCGGTCCTGGTGCCAGTGTCTTTTTCAGGGAATCTTCCCAGGCATAATCTTTCTGCAGAAAAATCTTCCCAGGTACGGTCTTCTTTCTTGGGAAAAATCTTCCTAGGCATGGTCATCTCCTTTTTTTTCTTTGTTCCCCCCAGGGGCACTTACTTTCCCCTTTCATGTTTGCTGAATTTGCATGGTCCACCCCCCTTGCCAAGGTCACTGTCATATCAGGTTTCTCCCTTCTCTCAGGTGACATGTAGCATGATTTCAGTGGAGAGATGAGTGCCATAGTCATATAGGTTTAGCATGATCTCTATAATCTTCATTAGCATATGCAGGGATGTGCGCTTTCATATGCATTTCGCAGATAATGAAGCAAAGGTCACTTACAGGACACAAAGGCCTCAAGAACAGAGAACTAGCAATCTCACCACGAGTGGCAAAACTATCTTGTCTTCGCAAGACAGTCCTGCCACTGCTTTTCAGGTGCCTGTTAGCCTTATTGGTTCTTTGAGCACCAGGACTGCATTATTTATTTCCTTGCGAGTGTTTGAGGCATTCCATTGAAGGCTTGGAGGGTGTTTGCCCCTCGTCAGGGAATGTACAGGCTGTCTCTTACACCCCTGCATAGTACAACTGCAATATAATCTTATTCCATATTACACTATAGATCAGCACCTGTCTTTAAAAAGATCAGGGGGTGGGGGTGTGGGGGGGAATTACTCCAAATCAGCTCCCACAAGGTAATTCCACTGATTATAAAAATAACTGAGTTTGGTCCATATTACTTGGCTACAATTTTAAGTTATGCGTAAGGTGAGGAACACTATGGTCTGATGCCATCATGACTTGCATTCAGGGCTTTTTGTGTAGTTAAAACGCTGCACATCTTTGAATAAATCAGCCAGGACTTAAACACAGCTTTTTTCCATCTGAAAACCAAAACCCATGTTCCATTCCCAAGGTAAAAGCAAGAATTAAAATTTGCAGTGAGATTCTTGTATATCAGGTCTTATGTTACTAAGAAGTGGCAAGTGGACAACTTGATTTTTTTGAAGTATTTTGTGTTTCTTTTCACAATTTTAGAATTAAGATATTATTATTACAGATCAGAGACAAATGAAATTCTCTGGTGTACTGTAGATGTAATATGTACAGAATTTAAACATGTGTAGTGAAATCATTAGAAAATAGAATCTTCCCTCCTAACAATTCTGTATTATTCTAATACACATTTCAGATCATAACTGGTTGAGGCTCTGGTAATACACTTTGGAAGTATTTTCAAGTTGTAAGTAATATAGGGCTGATAATATCAGATTCTAATAAATAAACCAATGACATTTTTAGTGCAAAGAGCTACCATTACATAATAAATACCTCTGGTTTTATTTTAAAGCCGGGAGCTATTTCATCATTGTAACACGTACTAAATAGAACTTTTATTTCTGTTATGCCAAACGAATGAAGTGAAGCAACAAGGACGTGTTTTAAATGAAGTGTATTATAGGGATAAAGTATGCAGAAGATTAAATGAGAAGACAAATCAAGATGATATTTTCAGATGAAGTTAATTCACAGAAAGGAAGTAGAAACTTGAGAGACAGTGACTGTATATAACTCAAAGATATTTTCTGTGCCCTAGCATGTAATCTCTCTCCTTCCTTACCAAGGAAAAGAAAAAAACAAACCTACAAAACTCTCTGTTAAGACACTGTACTAATGCAACATTTGAATTGACTAGAGTACCGTAAATAATCTAATGCTGCTCACAACAAAGCAGTTGATGCAGCTGTGTCTGTCGCAACTGCTGTTAACTTTGACAGGATTTCTACACACAGATTTTTCACTGGGTTGAGTCTCTAATGTTGGGAAATTACAACTTGTTGATTTTAATAAGGTATTTTTCTAATTATTTTTTTCCATTTTTCCCCTATGTTTCTGAATCCCCTTTCTCCATTTTCTTTTGCAATACTAGTTTCTATGGAAACTGCAATGACAAGTACATGAATGGAGTTTAATGATGTCAACTGGTGCTGCCTGAAATCTGTTTATATAATAGATTAAAATGTATGTTATTAGATGTGGAATATTTTTCTTTGTTAGATAGTATCAGTACCTGCATCTTTGGTTTAACATAAATGATGCTCTCTAAATCTAGCCTACAAAAATCCATATATTACATGTCCGTAAACTGCAGCTATCTATTACTGTAGAATGAAAGCCCAAGTGCTGGGAAATGCCTTAATGCTGCATTGTGCTACAGCTGCTGCAGAAACAAATTTGCAACACTCTCTCCCTTCTAAAATGTTTCCTCCCCGTAACTCCATTTTTCCCTTATTGAGCTTTTAAGATATTAAAAAAGTAGGTATCTCTCTAAAACATTTTATGCTTTAGGAAGTCACTAGGAAGATACAAGTCCTCCGTCCTGAAAAACTGTAGATGCATTTTGACCTATGGAGAGGATAAGTTTCTGTATTTCTTTCTATTTTTGATGGAAGCAGAACAATTTTATTCAAGTCTTCTAATGTGGAACTGAATTTTTCATTCTTCATTGTATTCTTCACTGCAATGGACATCAGAACAAGAATTCCTCAAGACCTCCACCTCAAAACACAGGGGTTTGATGTTCTGGATCAAATGTTAAGCCATACACCAGTTAATAAATGTTGACAAATAATTTGTTATCATTTTCCTTTAGAATCAATGTACTATTGGAATGACAGACATAGTTAACACTTCTGAGAACACTTCTGCTCTGAAGGTCTGCAAACCAGGTCCTCACACACATGAGCCATTGTTGCGATCCTGCCATTGTTGCTGGCTGGCCTGTACTAGGTCATTGCAGACTTCAGCTGAATATTTGGTAGCGTAGCCAAGTGCAAAAGTGAGGTAATTTAACTGTTTGAGTACCCGGTTAATGACTGCTTGGAAGATAAGACAAAGCTTCATTGCTCATGCTGACAGATACAAGTGAACCACACCTACTTCTGCCTATTTTAGCAGGTGTTGTCTTTCTTCCTCCTCATTTCCTCATGAAACGTAAAGATTTTCTTACTGTTATATTTTACAAACACATATTCTCAGTTCTTTTTCAATACAGACTTTAAAAGGTGGTTCATAGTTTAGTCTTTACTGCTTCGTAAACTGTTAACACCCTTTCCTAATAGTGTATCAACACAATTTTAATGACAAAACAATAACCCAGGTGAGTACTAGATAGTAACTAAGCTTCATTCTTGGACCTTCCAGAGCTCCAATTCAGTCATCATTTCACCTCAGGCTCAAGGTGAAGAGCTATTATTTTTAAGGACTTTATCTGTGCAGACTTATTTAGAGATGCGAGGCTGAGAGAGATCAGGCTCTCTGAATCATGATCCTAGGTTAGAGAAAACGGTGTCTGCTAAAGAAATTCAAGTTGCATCATTTTAGGGTCATAAATTACTATCTTCTTTTGTGCTTCTTAGCCATAGGGTTTTGTTCTACCTTTTAGCCTTGACATATTGAGAGGATGATGTTGAAAATCTGGATTCATGAAAGCAGGGAACTGAGAGAACAATTCACCCACACAGACATTTTGTTGTTCTATTAAACAGCTGAAAGCGAGGAAGAGGTGAGTACTTCCAAGTGCTTTTAAATTTCCTTGCTTTGTTTCTTGAGGTAGTCAGGATACTGAGGAGTGACAGAGATCTTAACCCATCATTATCTAAGATAAATGCAAATCACAGCTTCTTCCAGAAAGTTCATTTTTTATCTAGATATGCATGAAGCATTGTGCAAAATACATATGAAAATATTAAAACCAATGAAAAGTTAAACAAAATCAAAATTAAAAGCTTAATAAATAAGGGCAGTGATAAGAAGAGGAAACTTTGGGGTTTTATTTATTTTTTTTATGGTGCACTACACCTACAGTGAATATATTACAAATAAATTATTAAACTACTATTGAGGATTTGGTATTAATTGAGATATTTGGGGGGTTGCTTCTTCAGTATTTCTAGCCTTTTGGATATATTTAGATCTGTTTTCCATTTGTTTTAAATGGCAATAGTCCAGTTTCATATCTGTTATCAAAAACATTTTTCTCATAAAACCCCAAATCCTCGGTTACTTTTTATCTTTGATAAAATACACAGGGGGGGAAAAAAGAAGAAAAAAAAAAGGAAAAAAAAGGAAAAAACCCACACCAACAGGAGAGAGATAAACACCCATGGGAAATAAAAGAAGAGATCTCATGGATTGCTGTGTTTAGAAAACCTCTGTTAGAAGACTTCACTGATCTAATAGTAGAAAATTTGTTTTAATTTCAGTCATAAATACTTCTGCCCACTTTCTATGAATTTTTTTCTTATCCCAGCATTAGTCCTTTAGTTTAAATATTTGTTTTCTTCTATTGTTTCGCTTCATATATTTAAAGAGAACAACCATATTCTTTCCTAGTCTTTGTTTTGCAAATGTAATTGAGTCAAGAACTTTTATTATCTTCTTTTTTTAATGACCTGGAATAGATTATTTATCTGTTATTATAATATATATATATAATATATAGAAGATTATTATCTCTAATACTCTTAAAAAAACCTGACTTTGCATTTCCTTGATTTGAATTCATCTTTCTTGATAATGTTTTTCCAGAACTGTACACAGTATTCCAGAGTGGCTTTACCAATGTCTTGTAAAATGGTGCGATACGTTCCTGTCTAACTAGATGTATCTTGGCCATGAATATAAGGTCTTTCTTCAAAGCTGAATCATGGGTTGTTTTTTTCTTTCTTTTCTGTCCCATTATCAATAATGTCCATTTTTCCTCCTTGCTATCCTTTCCAGTCAGGAAGGGACAATTCAACATTGTGATATTCCTGTGTAATATCTGATGTTCCTTTATGCCATAAATACCTTCAGACATTATAAAATATTATTTTCTAGGGGTTCAATACTGGTAGTGGAGATTCATCCCTCTTCAGCCTTTTGGTCCAGTTAGGGTTATTTTTTGTTTCCTTTGCACAATTTGCTTTCTTTTTATTCCTTCCTAGGTAGCTTTAAGTAACATAATGGGCTATTTTTTATTCTGCAATGACTATCAAGGTTTGTTAGACCTTTACCATATATTTTACCTTTACCATAGTACTCACAGAACTTGAGCTAAAGCTGGTTTTGACCCCCAGACATGTGTTATCACAGCTGAAGTAAACTAAACCTAACTCAGACCAAGGTAAGACTAGAAAAGTGGAGAGATCCTGTATGGAGCATGTTAACTGCACAATTTACATTCATGGGCAATACATGTGGAGCCTAGCAAAATACATTCTGATATGGAGAGAAAATTCTTCAGAAAAATTAAATTTGTTTTCAAACTTTCCAAAAGTGTACTAGTAGGTTTCTTTTAAACTTTTTTTTCACCCAGATAAGCTTATTCTGAGTCTTTCTTAAAATTATTTATTAATACTAGACTTGATTTGCCCATAAGGTTATGGATTCTACAGCACAGGGATGCTTTGTAAAAATAGTTCAGATGTCTGTCGAGATGTAGTTCATCTTTTCTTGGGATAAACAGATGATTTACTCTCTCAATATCTACATACTTATGTGCCTACCTACCTTCCTACTTAATGCCTATTCTTTTCACTACTAACTTGCATCTCCACTATTTCTTGATGATTTTTTTTCCTAGGTTAATAGAGATACAAGTATAAATATATCTCCATTTTTATAATGAAAATTAAGTATATACATATGGATAACTAGTGTATTCCATAGTTCAGTATTCCCAATGTTGTTATTAAGAAAATGCCTTTTTCCCAAGGGTATATTTTAAATTGCTTTTATCCTGTTCCTTTACATAATTCTATACACTAAGACATATCCAGAGAGAGAAACAATTCTGAGAGGTAAATATGTAAACATATTTATGTTTTTATCTCTCAAAACTCTATCTTAGGCTCATATTTGCTTTTATATTAAAGACACTTAATCCACATCTATTATGGCAAAAGTTCACAACCTCCCTTTCCCCTTAAAAATTTTCTTTTATTCTTTTCATTTGGTAAGTGATCCCATTTGGTCACTAAATCACTGTAAAATTAGAGGGTTTTAAACACAAATATTTTACAGAAATAATATGCAATTTTTTTCAAATAAATTTTCTAATTATAAGATATGAAATTAATTATAAAATTATTTGCTTTTTGATAAATTAGATGTGAAATAATTTCAAGATTAACAAAAAAAGCATATGTTTACATTTATAGTTTTCATTATTATATCAATTCTTTAGAATTTTGTATGTAGAAAGACATCTGATAGGATTCAAACAGAATGATTGTACAAGACTATGCTGTCTATCTAATAAAGAAAGCTTTTATTGACACTTCAGTCTGAGATCAAGTGTTAAACAAGTTGCAGCAAAAAATAGCACAACATTATGTTGAAAGTGGCTACCGTTTACTGGGCAGCAAATGTTCTATTAGAGGTACAGTAAATACATGAACACAAGACCAAAATTTTGGGGGTATTTTTACACAATAAAAATGTGGAGGGATTATCAATCAATATTATCTCCCCTCATCTTGTGGAAAGTGATATAGCATCTAAATGTATAAAAGCATCTGATTAAAAGAGATGGTGACTGAACACAGTCCTCCCTGTTGAAAACAGAGTGAGAAGAAACTATGAATGTTCTAGCACCTTATTAGGGGAATCAGCTCAAATTGCTTTCCACTTTGGATGACGTCTTAGACAAGCTTTCAAAATAATCTTACAACAAGTTTTGTACTTGAATTACTGTTCTGGCCTCATTATTAGGAGAAAAAAGCAGACCAAGTATATAGTGGCAGTGCAGCAAAAAGATAAAAAATAAGACTGAAAGAACTTTTGAAACGCTGAAATTGACTTGCTCAAAGGTAGTGTGATATTCAGTGCCACTGAGAAAGAACTAAGGGATAGATTGCTAAGGCAAAAGTACAATGTGTAGTTTCATATCCCTCCTGATCAACAACTAAAATGTTGCATGTACCCTCAGATAAAATCACCATAACATGGCCAGCGAAAGTTCAGTTGTAGACGCATCCCCCTCCCAAAAAAAAAATTGGCTTCTGGAATAATATATCACAAATGCAGAACAATGTATTGCTTTTCCTTTGTGTATAACATAACTAGGAATTTATCCAGGAAAAAAGAACACAGATCTTTGGATAAACATACGTGAGTACAATCTTGTCTTCTAATACTGTATCCTGTATTCCAACATAAGAGGAAAATCAGAATGCACAGCTCATTACAACAAGAAATGACTTTTACATTTAAAGGATTCATCCTACATATAGGAACAAATGACTACAAGAGGCATCCTCAGTCAACAAGTCCATAACTTGCAAAAACGAGCATCTGTGTAATGGCTGTTTAATTCTGGATGGCTTAAAGTCCATGTTCCACTGCTTGTAGGGCACAATACGCCGCAGGAGAAGACTTGGAGGAACTGAGAACATCATGGGTCAAAATTACTTTGTCATTAGCTGGCATTTTCAAAGGCTCCAGGTGCAGGTTTCTTACAGAGATGAGGGGTGTTATCGTTTCCTGTTAACATCACTGTAGTGTGTGCTGCCTATCACAGTGCTACAGGAGGCATCTGTGTCACTGGCAAGAATTCTTCCTGTCTCAGAAACATACCAAAAGAGAAGTCTGAGACCAAAACCTGAATATCCACAAGAAAAACTCAGAGGTAGAGGAAAACAAAAAAAACCAACCAAACAAAAAACCAACAACCCAACTGTAATAGTTATCTTGTTCCTACTTTGTGAAAGAAGAGCATATGATGGTTCTTCACCCTATAGAGTAGTTACGTGGCATCTAAACCTAACTTAGTAAATGAAACAGACATATTGCACATCAAGACTCCCCAGATCATTGCACTCTGCAATGGAGGATAAAAGAGTTTCAGGGGAAATGTTGCATATCACTATTAATATATCAGCAACCTCTGATATATATGAATCCCCCATATAGCTCTGATGTGTCTTTTTACAGTGGCATATGGATTCAGGGGTGAATTTCTATAGCTAGGAAAAGAAGTGTTCATTACTGCTTTCTGTGGGTTAACTGCCTGAAGCTGAAAAAAGAGAAGCTGGGGAATGGGATTTGACTTGATCCCACAGATTTTAGCAAGACCATATTAAGACAGTTTGCTCTGTCTTCCTCACCAGATATTCAGGACTGACAAGATTATAAAAGCAATAAACTTAATGATAAACTACAGATATTGAAGAGTATGATTGTACTCATAATTTGCACTATAAGTACACCAATTCTGAGCCCTGTTGATATATGAAAAATAATTCAGAAATTGGTAACAGAAAATAAAGAGGCTTTCCGAAAAAAAAAAAAGCAAGTGTTGGAAAAATCTGCAAATAGTCTAAAAGGGAATTAGAATAAGTATATGATTATGCAGGAGAAAGGCAAGGCAATAAAATGTTGAATGACTGTGTTTTTTCTGTATGTCAAGCTTGAGTTTTCTCTGAAAGAAACTGGAAGATAGTCAGTTTGCTGTTTGCTACTTTGATCTGAATACTAAGATTTCTCCATGGTTTCTCCTTTGTCTGCTTTTCAAGTTCTTTAGTTCTTCTCTTAGTTCACATTTTCATTTTTTTCATGTTTTGAAAAGTGAATGAGAATCAAATCACCAGATATTCCCCTTTTTGTGGGTAAGACAGCTGAATGCTTGAGTTAGCAAATGTAGAAAAGAAAATCCTCTTTTTTCACACTCCATTATTAAATACAATTTATGTAATCATAAATAAGCTGTTTCAACTGAAAAGAATAAATTCATTGAGAAACCAACAGTTGTTGTAGGCTTTATTACCCCAGTAATCTTTTTCTCCAAAACATAAATCACATGAAGATATGTTAGAATCAAAGCCAATCTATCAAGCTGTTAAAAGAAATAAGGAAAGGAAACCTTAGATGTAATTCACTATTGTGCTATTCTAGTTTTATACTAATGGAACTCCACAGGCTTTTTTGCTTGTGGACATTATGAAACAGGCTTAATTTATTAGCTATTCCAGTAGACAAAGCATCATAAAGTGCAATCACCAGCAGTTTCCCAGAATACCCATTCCCTGGAACACATAAGAACATAATGTAGTAAAAGGCTTTAATAGCAACTTGCTCAGCTTCTGTGTCAAAAAGGCAATGCATAGCCACAAATTCCAGCACAATGTTCTGTTCAAAAGTTGTTCCTCATGTATTACTTTTATCAACATTTAGCCAAATGTGAGATTTAAATCTGGCTTACTGATCTTTTTTTCTTTATTATTAAGAAGTTGTAGTCTTTGTAACAAAGTTTGGGGCACATCAGAATTATTGTTACGGGCATTGCTTGTATGTGAAAGGACCAAGCTATTGTGCCTACCAAAATACTTTGCATCTAATCCTAGATTTGATTCTTTCCTCACATACACAGATATTGTATCACCAGCTAACTTCAGCAGAGCTCCTTCTGATTTATTTCAGTTGTGGCAAAAGAGAATGACACCGTGTTGCTGGAAGATGTAAACTCCAGTAATTAATCCCCTGGACATGTAAATAATGAAACTGCATATTTTACAAAGGTTCTGAAATGCATATATATGTTAAGACTTTTATTTGTGGTGTGCTTATCCTCAGCTGTCGTCAGTGTCAGGTTTCAGCCAGGTAGACTGCAAATACCTATGAATGAAACTAATGAAACTCTCCTTGACCTGCTAGAAGAAACCTGCACTCCTATTTGTCATTCTTTCTTTAAATTAACCATAAATTTTATAAATACTCATTTCCACTGTTTTTCATCAAGGATTGAATTCAGGGTATTGCTATAAAAAACTATGCGGTGGTTAAATTCATTGTAAATTAACCAGAGAGATGTATTAATTCTGTCAAAGGTATTAATTAGACTTAATATAGTTTGTTTAAAGATATGAAAATATGAAACATTTCATTCTTACTGGAGCTTCAAAACAGATTCCACATGCAAACATAAATTTAAGCCACGCATTAAAGTTTATTCTAATACTTATCCTAATACATGTTTATGGATACAAGAATCTCACAGTTCAGAAGTTGTAATAAGCATAATACTAAAGATGCTTTCTTCACCATTAACTCTTGTTTTTTTTCCTTTTTTATTTTTTGTTCCTCTCACTTTGGAAATGACATATCATGGATAAATTCCAAAAACCAAGAACATTTTAACACAGCCCTGCCTGTGTTATTTGGAAAGATTTTGCCTTCAGTGCTTCAGATCTCAAATGTACTTCTGCATATGTTTGACATTTAAAATTAAATCTACAGTTTGCATAATTGTTAACTCCTTTTTGAAAGATAAATTTATTCATGATCCATTTTTCTAGACCCTCACTTGTGCCATTCACAATGTAGAAAATGATCTTGTAAACAACCGTTTGGATTGCATGACCTTCAGCTAGCTACTGCATTTTTAACCTGTCTGACTTGAATAGCTCTTTGGAGTTTCCCTGGTGGAAGCAAGTCTTTGCCGCACACTCCCTGATGTAAGAATATGTGGTGGGTTGACCTTGGCTGGCCACTGGGTGTCCACCAAGCCACTCTATCACTCCCCCTTCTCAACAGGACAGAGGGAGAAAATATGATGAAAAAGTTCATGGGTCGAGGTGACGACAGGGAGATCAGTTACCAATTACCATCACAGGAGAACCAGACTCAACTTGGGGAAATTAATTTAATTTATTATCAACTAAAAAGAGTAGGGTAGTGAGAAAGAAGAACAAATCTAACCTTTATCTCAATGTTCCTTCTTCCCAGGGTCAACTTTGCTCCTGACTTCTCTTACCTTCTCCCCTCCGAACAGCACAAGGACATGGGGAATGGAGGTTGGACCAGTTCATAACAATTTGTCTCTGCTCCTCCTTCCTCCTCTTGCTCTTCCATTGCTCCTGCGTGGGGTCCCTCCCATGGGATACGGTCCTTCCTGACCTTCTCCAATGTGGGTCCCCCCTGGGGTCACAGGTTCTGCCAGAAAACCTGCTCCTGTGGGGGCTTTCCATGGGGTCACAGCTTCCTTCAGGGCACTTCTACCTGCTCCAACATGGGACCCTTCATGGGCTACAGGATGGATATCTGCTCCACTGTGGACCTCCATGGACTGCAGGGAGATAACCTGCATCACCATGGTGTTCACCACAGGCTGCAGGGTAATCTCTGCTCCAGTGCCTGGAGCATCTCCTCCCTTTCCTTTTTCACTAACCTTGGTGTCTGCAGATATTTCACATGTTGTCACTTCTTTCTCCCAGATGCTGTTGTGAAGTGTTTTTTACCTCTTCTTAAATATATTAGCATAGAGGCACTACAAACATTGCCGATAGGCTCAGCTTTGGCCAGCAGTGAGTCTGTCTTGGAGCCTGCAGAAATTGGCTTTGTCTGACATGGGGACAACTTCTTGGGTCTTCTCGCAGAAGCCATCCCTGCTGTCCTCCCAATACCAAAACCTTGTGACATAAACCCAATACAGAATATTAATCTATACGTAGTCTTGTGCTGAAATAAACCACTTAGGATCATTCTGGATTTAACTGTTTCTTAAGGACACACCATGGCACTCAAAGGCATTCAACACCTGTGCCTTTCCCTTAAATTCTTCTCAACTTTGAAACATATTTATTCAATATTAAAACTGACACACACCTCCCACTGACCACCCTGACTGTTCACAGCACAACAAATTTTACACCAAGGAGGGGAAAAAACTCCACTAGAGACATACAAGAGGTTATTTTAGTCATTGAGGCAGAATCCAAATCTTTCTGAGAGAAAAACTTAATACAAGTTGAAGTTGTAATTTCAGCATTTCTTTTGGAAGAAAACAAATAAGAGCAAATCTTTTCTCGGGTAGCAGATTATCAGCTGTAACACCACTCTTTTATGAAGTTATGCTTCAGAGAAAGGCTTTCATGGTTCCTCCGTACCTCAAATTGCTGTGAGGTAATTTGACAAGTGATTTCCAAACTGTCAAAACTTTTAACAGGAATACTGTGGGAGCAGATGCAATCATAATGCTTTGTAGGAAATTTAAGTATTTTAAGCAAGTGAGTGTCTGTAGGCAGGTGTTTTACAAGGATTCCATGCAGCTAAGTGAGTATTGAAAATGCCAAAATTCTACCAATTAGACATTTTATAATATGAACATTTTGATTCCAAAATATTACTTTGAGTTAATGGATGTTCTTTAAATTTCTTATAATATTTTGCCTTTATTTGTTTTATTTTGCTACAGGTTTATGTAATCATAGTACTTATCTCCAATGACTTTCTAGTTTAGCTGTTCTATTTAGATAACAAAGAAAAAAATTTCTTTTTATTTGAACCATAAAAAGTGTAAAACCTTAGTGGAGCTTCAATTTTTGACTGAGATTGTGATTGAACCACAGAGGACAATTCAAACTTGAAGTGACAAGAGGAAATGTAACTGTATTCATAGAGAAAAAGAATGGTTGTATTGGTGGAAAGATACAAACAAGATAAGAATGAATGAGAGGAATAAAATGAATAGGTTTTGCTTTGGAAAGAGTTTTTTTGCTCTTCCCCCCCCACCCCTTTTAAATCATAAATGATTTTCTTTATCCTATAGCTGATTTCTGTAGGATTTTCTGTTCCAATGCCTCAAAAAAAATCAAAAGGAAAGAATACTGTTCATACATAAGGGCAGCTCGTAATTTGGAGATAGTGGAGCCCATTCTATCCAGAACCTTATAACTCTGTACAATCTTTGGGTATCTCTTTCCCTGCTATGCTACTATGGATGACACATTTCCTAAGCCTAGGCACAGTAGGCAGTGTACTGTGCTTGTGCAATGGGGACTCCTCCCTGAGGATCTTCACAAACTCAAAGGTATTAGAGTCCCCAGACATATTTCATGAAGGGTGCTCAAATCTCAGTCCTTGTTTGGAGATTATATGACAGAATCAAGACAATTCTTTAACTGCAGATCCACAATTTTTGCTTTGAAATTTGCTTGATCTTAATCTCTTTCAAAAATTATCTGAATTGTTAAAATACAGGGGGAGGTTATAACTGCTATTATTGCTAGCAATGAAGTAATAGTGGTATTTTGCCCTTTATAATCTAGTTAGTACAATTTGTTGTCCTTTGTAAAAAAACCACATATGTACAGACTCTCTTAGAAAAGACAGTTAAAAACCATAGTCGCAGAAAAGGTGCTATTCCAGTGACTTTTGCAATATTTCCCAGAGAGTTTGATGACTGTATCACAGACAATGTAAATCTTGACGGGATTTTACTTCATCATATATATATATCAGGAGATATGTATGAGTATTGGAAAAAGGGCCCATTTCTGCAGTACCAAAGAGTACATAAATTTGACTGGCAGTCCTTTGAATCATTCAATTTTACTTCTTTGCTCCCATGCAATTTCATTAAACATAATACTTTTCTCTTCTTCGTCTTCTTCTCTGAATAAATAGTAGATAAACTGGTTGCTTTTTAAATGGATGCTATTACCCCTTTTTAATTACTAGCAAATAAACTGGCTATAATGGTTTACAAGTATCTACTTCATTGATTCCATACTTTTTTTTTTTCTTTCAATTATGGGAAGTAAATTAGATACTTAAAAGTAACATAATCATCACCTAATAAAGCTAAGTAACATAATCCCAATCCAATAAAGTGCCTTCCCATGTTGCAATTGTTTATAAAATCTAATAATCTTTTCCTTTATGACATGCCTAAGTGATCATCGTAGGTTAAAAGCTACAACAAATTTGATGTAATCTCAGAGACCAACTTTTGGAGATGAAGTACCTCACTGATCTGCAAAACTTGGAAGTGATGGGGAATTTTAAAAGAACCATTTTACTTTTAACAGTGCTGATTTTAGCATTTTGTTACTGTGGAAAATTACAATTTTCAATTTAATATTTAAAATCATGTTAAAAATTACAATCCAGTGTAACAAATATGCTAATTTCATAATGAAATATTGTATTTACCTACAAATATATTTTTACATTTTGGTTTGAAATAACAAATTTCTTATCTTTTTTAAGCTAGACACATGGAATCAACTGGTATACTGTGTCCAGTTATGGTTTTCCCAGTACAAGAAAGATGTAGACTTACTGGAGTGAGTCCAGCGCAGGGTCACAAAAATGACTAAGGAATTGGAGCATCTTTCATATGAAGAAAGGCTGAGAGAGCTGGGACTTTTCAGTGTGGAGAACAAAAGGCTCAGGGATGATCTTATTACAATAAATAAACACCTGATGGGTAGGAGTGACAATGAAGGAGCCAGACTCTTCTCTGTACTAACAGGACCAGAGGCAATGGACACAAATTAAAACACGTCAATTTCCATTTGGGTGGAAATCAGAAAACTGATTTTACTGTGAGGGTGATCAAACATTGGCACAGGTAGCCCAAAAAAGATGTGGAATCTCCAACCTCAAAGATATTCAAAATTTGTCTCAATATATTCCTGGGCAACCTGTTCTAGGTGACCCTGCTTGAACTGGGGAATTGGATGTGATCTCAAGATGTTCCTTCCAAATTAAATGATTCTGTCATTCTGTAAATCAAAGATTCACTAACTGAAGTCAAGTTACCTTCTGGATCACAGTTTTACCCTTTACAGTCTGAAAGATATACTGCCCCATGTAATGGGGATGATTTATTTTTTTTTTAACAAAAATAAAAATATTTTTTAATAACTTTTTTGGGTTTATTATATTTATTTGAATGTTTAGTATTTTCATTGACTATAAAATCTAGAATTGTCAAGTCATAAATCTCATGTTCTCAAAATTCTATACACAAAAGATACAAATTGATGTTAATAAAATACAAAAAGCTTCAGTATTGATAACATGATAAAACCAAGAAAATTGATCACTGAACTTGGTGATTTCAGTCAAATCTTTAAGCCAACCAAGTTTTGTTTTTTTTTTCTCAGCGAAATCTTTGACATAGTCACAGCTTTTTGTTTTTGAAGTTGTACTGAGGAAAGAAACTGGAAACCTGAGGGAAAAAGAAAAATTGTTTTTATTCTGCTTAAAGGTTTCATCAAAACTCATCTGTAAATAGAATAATTTATTTTTAAATAGGTGGTTCCATTCTTCATGGAGACATTTTCAAAACTGAATCTTCGGCAGCATCTCAGTCACAGCAGCAGAAAATTATGATGGTAGGCACAATCCAATTCTGAAAACACCTGTTTCCAAACAAAAAAAAAGCTTTTCCTGTTCATTAAGCAGGTATTGTCCCCATGTTTTTCCACCTGTGTATGCCTGCACTAACTTCCTCCCTTGAAAAAAAAGTGAAGCTTTAGCATTTTGGCAATATCAGAGCCTTGTTTCTTTTGAACGCAATCTCCAACATGGAAGTCATGATGGCTGAAACATGAAACAGTCTTTTGAACTACGCTTGCATGCTAATCCACCTCTTTGTGTACACGCATATCCAACAGGAACTTAGTGTCAGATGAGGAAAGAGGGAAGCATCTTGAAAGGGTATAATTTTCACCTTCATTTGCAACTTTTTTTTTTAAAGTCTCACTTAGCAGCTGCTTATTTGAAGAATGAGTGGTAGCCAAAGAAATTAAGGAGATCAGAACTACATAATTAATAAGGGTAATAGAATTTCCTATGAAGTAGGAGAAATTTACTTTCAGGTTTTATTTTGCAAATGGGGAGACTGCAGTGAATATTTCACTGTCTTGGCTTCAAAACTTCATGCTTTCATGGAGGAAAACAATGCAGAGCAAAGCAGACTGACAAACACAGCAAAAAGCAAAGTAAATACAGTGAAGTGAGAGGAAGGGAAGGGAAGGGAAGGGAAGGGAAGGGAAGGGAAGGGAAGGGAAGGGAAGGGAAGGGAAGGGAAGGGAAGAAGGAAAGGAGTAATGTTAAAAATCAAAATCTAACACTTGTCTCAGTCACACTTAGCTTTTCACAAATAGGCAATTCTACTTTAAAATAACATAATTAAATGACAAAATAAAATAATAGTGTTACTTTTCAAGGACAACAAGAATGTGAAGAAGCACATATCTGCCTCTTAAGATAAGGAGAAATCCCTGAGGCTATGAGGATTTGCAAACTATCTGATAATGCTTTTCTAAGCCTCCAAGGTGTTTATGTATATTAAGGCAACTTCTTGACAAAGATATATGTCTGAAATGGATAGTTTAACACACTTGAACCACTGCACATATCAAAGAAGTAGTGACAGTTATCCCAATTCCAGTGGGTATATTAGGAAAAAGGTAACCACACAGTATGTTTTACACAAGATATGGCTCAGGGACATCGTTTGGGGCAGCAGTGTTCCAGAAACATGTGTGAAGAGTGAACACTTTCAGGGTTAGAATGTCGACATGTTTTATATGCAGTCTTAGTATGATTTTGTAGTACAGTGACCAAATTATATGAGGATTAACCTATTGAGGCAAATCCAGAACCAATAAATTGCTAATGAACTTCTGAGCACTTGTAATATGTGCTAAGCTGGTGATGATTGACAACTACAGGAAGAAAGATTTGCTGTAATATAATGATTATTCAAAGCAGAGAAAAATCCTAAGTGTCCTTTTTTTTGAATTGCAGAAGTAAAAAACAAAACAAAACAAAACACAACACAAAACAACACCAAACAACACCCCCACCACCCAGCCACCACCACCACCCCCAACACCCCCCTTTTTATTTATGGTATTCATTAAAGCCAGGAAAGAAATCAGAACTTTCTTCAAGAGTGAAGATTGTTTAGAAAAATCTGTTGAAGATAATATGTTAACATTGCCTTTATTTCAAAGGGCAGTAGTCAGTAAATAAAAAATGAATAAAAAAAATTGTTGATACTGTTGTAAAGATCAAGGAAAACTGAGGAAAGAATTTCTGAAAGACTCTTTAATATTATTATATCAGGTGAAACGGTTTTGTGCTTTTTTACCTGGAAAAACAGTGTGCTTGCTGGAATTTAAATAATTCCTTGGAGGGACCAATCCCTTCTGTCGCCATATCACAGAAATTGAGAGACTCCCTTGTGGTATCCAACTTCTGCATTAAGTTCACTATTCAAACAAAGCAACATGATTTTAAAATGAAGAGGCAGGTCTCAACAGTGTTCATTTTCAAGAATTTGAAATACAGGGCTCTGTGCTGAAAGAGAAGAGAAACAGAGAAACACTTGGAGAGCTTCATATAAATGCCAAATACCTTTACCATACATCACTTAATTTGCAATACTGTCACTTACCTATGTGCTACACGAAAGGGACAGGCAAGTAGGTAGATGACTTGTTCTGTAGAGCAAACTTACAGCATAAAAACTGAATGATTGAACAAAAACATGTGATCTTCAATCTGGATGAAATACAGAAAGCAGAGAGACACATAAAAAACCTTAATAAAATAAATTATCTCTCATTAGAAGCCAGTAGCTGGACAGAGGCTCTAAACAAACTATGCAAGCTAAATTCTACAAGTGCTCATGCCCACCACTCTGACAGAAGCCCAAAGGGGAGCAGATATGTTTGAATAACAAGAAATGTTTAATTCTGAGATGGGATAAGAACTCAAGACAGAATAAAAGATAAGGAAAGTAATAATGACAACACAATCATTATGTGAACAAAGTCAGTGAAGTTAAACACTAATTCACACAGATAACTGACAACAGATGTTATCTGAAAAAATACTTTGGAGATATCCTGGAGCTGAAGCATAGGAAAGCCAGGAAAGAAAATTTTTGGTTAAATGCAGGTCTTACCGGTCTAGTGAGTATTTTCTCTCCAAATTTTGCCAGTGCTATTGAAGCAAAAGGAATAGCCACCTACATACACGTTAATCTTCATTTAAATGATCATGCCTTCCCTGTGAAAATTATCCACACAAAAAACTGCTTGTTTTATAGTTTTGGGGGTGGTGATTGAGTGGGTGTGAGCTTTCCTTAGTACTCTTGTAGAACTTGCAATTGTCAATCCATCTTTGCCATTTGACTAGCTTTTGCTGTGGTGAGTTTATACCAAGAATCAATATCTATTTCTGTCAAACTGTGTAATTTCATGACAGTTGGCTTTGATACTCCTGGATCTAATTTCTGAATTCTGTGCAGCTGAGGTGTAATTATTCTTACTTGGGGGGGAAGAGGGAGGCAACATTTTTAAAATGCGATTCTTGATTATAATTTAAAATTATATCCAGGAAAGGAGGAAAACAAAACTTTGCACTGAAGCTATTTTTACAGAAGGAGATAGACAATTATCTATCAGGAATGGCATAAACATAGCTTGATCCTGCCCTGTGGCAACAGGGTGAAATATGGAGGTTGCACAGGTTCTAATCCAGTTTTCTATGATTCTGGGGACATCTCCAGATTAAATAGATGAACTGTTGCCTTGGAAAATATCTTAGGAGTAAGAACAGGGTCTGCTACAATTTGAACAATGGATTACTCAGCAAGGAAAGCTATGTTTCAGAAGTCAGAAAATACACTTGTAATCTGAGAACTGGAAGAATTCAATCTGAGTTTGGAAAACTATCATAACAGAGAACAACAAATGTACACGTGGGCTTGCTATCCAGAAAGGTTGAGATTGAAATTATCAGAAAATAAATTACTTTCTGGTTCTCAAAAAAAAAAAAAAAAAGATAGACTATGCTATGAGGCAGGACACGGGAAAAGGCAAATTTAAAAATGGAAATATAACAATGGAAATGTTTTTATCAAACATGGAGGAAGAAAAAAAGACATGTGCCTAAAATGAACAGATCACATAATCTCTACACCAGATCTGTTACCACACATTACTTCTGTATCTTTACCTCTCCATTGGCTATTGTACGCACTAATATGGCTAATGCTTTGATTCTTAGTATCCTTAGTGGTAAGAAAATACAAAATAACAGTTCATTGGTTTACTAGTTCAACTAATTGTACTTTAAGAACTGACGTTAAATTTATGCCAAGACTGTAAACTGTTGGTGGCAACAGTCTATCCTGTATAGAGAATACAAGACAATGGGCAGTCTTTTATCAGAAGTAGAGAAAATGATCTTTCCCTGGGACTATTGATAATAACAGGAAGTATTAGCTTTCCCAAACATCCCTCTGAGGAAGAAACCAGACTTGAGAGAAAATAGATTCTGAGGGATTCTAGTCTAGATTGTTCTCTTGGATTTCAATGACAGTGAGTAAATTAGGGACATATTTTTAAATAAAACATTTTCCCTGTGAAATTTCTTGTCAACTTCAGTGTAGTTTTTCCAAAAAGGAAAATGTAACGAAGCTTCTCAGTAGGATTTTATTTTTCCCTTTTCCCCACTCCCAATGTTTTAAGCATTCCTAAAAATGTATTCCTTCTAAACTGCTAATTATGTAGCTTTAGAACCAATAATATCACTTTCTTGTGGCAACCACATCTGTCATTTGTAGTTGATAAAATTTCACATGAATTGTTAACTTTAAGTATACTTCTTAGCAGCTTTAACTTCAGGAATAATTTAAGAAGTGGAATGTTTCATGAGAATGTTTCAGATAGCAGAAAAACTGAGCTGAATCCAAGAATAGATCTGAAAAGAAATTTTCAGCAGCGGTAGTAAAAATGTACAATTCATTGTGCATTTTATAGTATATATGCAATTTTATGTCATCTATGCTGCATGTTTTATTATGACGAATAGTTAAATAATGGATTTATTCTACAAAGCCATAGTATGGTACAATTATATCATTTGAAGGCAGAGCCTTCAAAATATACTTTTTTTTTTTTTTCCTAGTGTTTGTTTAGCATTTAACTGCTAACTACAAGCAGCCGTTACTGACTAATGGCTTTGGCAATGATTCACCTGAAAATACCCATGATTTTGTTTAGAAAAATCCAATGAGCAGAGTAGGTGTTTCTGAACTTCTTAGCTGTCAATCAAATGTGATGAACTGGGACTAATCTAGGCAGACTATTTTTTCCTATCACGTTACTATATTTTACCCCTGTTCACCCCAAACCTTCATTTTAGTTTTTGAATATATTCAGGAATGCAATTTACAAGATGTTCTTGAAAGAAGAGCAGTAATAACTACTTGCATTAGCCCAACTGAGTAGATGTTTGTTTTAATACTTTGAAAAATGGAAGGCTGGAGGAGGTTGTATTATGTTTCCAGAGGTAGCTGAACAGTTTATGGCAAACAATATTTTATAAATGCATGAATAAAACCATCCACTTTTTGGCTGAAAAATTTGTTCACCCGCTGCTTTAAAGGAATATTTTTAAAACCATTGCTGGTTTCCTTTATATACTAATGCTGTATAAACTCCTCCAAAAATTTGCCACCTTCCATTTCTGTAACCTGACCGGATCATTAAAGGTTTTAAATTACAAGTGTAGGGAATCATAAATGATCAGTAATACTTTGTAATTAATTATAAACATAGATTGGCAGTTTAGGTGTAAATATAATACAAGAATTAAACATTCAAACTTATAAGCAATTTCAAGATCACACTAAAAATAAACAGTCTGAACCCATTATGTGAACACAGTAAACACTAAAAATGAAATGCAGACAAAAGAGGCAAGAACATTATCTTCCCCTGTTTAACTTGTTTAAATGACATGAAACAGTGAAACATTCAGCACACATCTGCATGAGGTAGGAAAATAATGTGAGCAAGAGAGGTAAAATGCTACAAAACATCTAAGAAGGGAAAAGATGGATTCCTGTCTTTCATTCAGAAAATCTGCCACATACAGATTTCCTTTTGGGAATACAAAGGTTTGTGATTTTTCATACTGTTTGGAGTCATATGTAAACTCTGAGCCAAGTGACACAACGGCACCTCCCCATAACCTTCCTCCTGGTTTACATTGCAGCTGTCCACAGCCCTGTTCATATATCATATATTTAACAGTCATGAGATGAAATGTTCATCTACTGACAGGAACGAGGCATGGATGCCAAGCCTTGCCACCACCTAAGTGAGCTCCCTGTCTCCTGAGCTGCTCCTAACCATAAGAATGAATACTTTTCTTACCTACTCTCTCTTGGTTTGATGAGCTTTTATTTATTTCATATGAAATAGAAGAGGTTCAACAGAAAAGAGTAAGAACTCTGTGAACTACTCATAACCTGATAATTACAGGAGTTGCTGGAACAAGTACATTTGGCTCCTCTCAGACCACAATCTGCCTCACACAGAATGTCAATTAGATAGCAGTTCAAAAAATCAAAAAAATCTCTTCCTAAATTTAAGAATGGGTAAACTGAAAAGCTTTATACACCATTTTTTGCTTTGACCAGACTTCCAGGACTCAATCAATCT